>NC_090727.1:185828682-185831182 GCF_036898095.1 Palaemon carinicauda
TTATTCTTCATCATTCAGTATTTCACATTCTGCTTTCATTAAGTAACTTCTACATAGTCTTCTTGCTTCATTTATTAATAGGAAAAACTCCTTAATATGGTATATATTACAATGTCGTTATTTTGGTTATGCTAAATTCTGAAAGATTAATTATAGCCAATAGGATCTTTTGTCGGGAAAACAAATAATTTTTTTATGGTGGTTCTGGTTGAATTTCCTCCCTGCTGAATAATAACAATAACAATAACAATAACAATAACAATAACAATAACAATAACAATGATGATGATGATGATGATGATAATTTACGTAAAGGAATAATGTATTGGAGACTGTATCGTAATCATATTTCGCTTTTGTTTTATAGACTCAAAGTTCTGTTGAATTGCACGATGTATTATTATTATTATTATTATTATTATTATTATTATTATTATTATTATTGTTGTTGTTGTTGTTGTCACTATTATTATTATTATTATTATTATTATTATTATTATTATTATTAGTATTATTATTATTATTATTATTATTATTATTATTATTATTATTATTATTATTATGCCAAACAGCATGAAACACGAGTTGAAATAGATAAACATCTAGCATTTTTCCTAAGAACTACAAGAAAAGCCATTATTCCCCCCTCCCCCCAAAAAAAGGAAAAACAAAAATCTTTGCTGTCTACATTGTTAAAATAGAACGTAAAGCATAATTTCCCAAAAAGCCCCGTCCATCCCATTCAACAAAGACAGTAAATAACGAATAATAAAACTTCGAGAAACAAGCCATGGGGAAAAAATGTGTAATTCATCAAGTTAATTTATATTTTCTACAGTGTAAGGGAAAACCACCTCATTATAGTTGCCTCTTTCCTGTTCCCTCTTTCCATCTCCTTTTGGCCTCTTGTCGTTTTACGTTTTACCTGCTCAATTATTCTCTTTTTCACACTTTCATAATCAATGTCACCTACACTCATTATCACTCCATACATCGTCAACAAATACCCAGTCAAATATTCTCCTAACTCCCTAGCCCAAACTCTCTTACTATCACCATACTTATCCTGACAATACCTCTCATACTCCTTGAAAAATTCATATACAACCCTACTACTATGCTCATTGAACCTTTCACACCGAGGTACCTCTCTCATAAATACAGTCTTACACACATCACGTTCATTCTCACTGTTATCATCACTGCTACCTTCCCTCTTGTTTCCTACTTCCTCGCTAGAATATAAAGAATCTAAATCCACACGTATACTAGTATCCTTGATCATACTCTTCCTAGCCCTTTTCTTACTCACCACTTTCACCCATTCACGATAATCCTTGCTATCATCCTGACACTTTTTCTTCTCTTTCTTCACATCACTTATACCTTTTTTCTCATTCTTCCTATTACATTTCTGCTCATTCTTACTATTCCTAATTCCCTTATCTTCAATCTCAATATTACTATTACTATCACTATCACTTCCTTTCCCATTATCACCTACCTTAACCTTCTCTTCCACTATCAACCCATTACCCGTAGCAGCCCACTCCTCCGACTGCGCCTTCACCCATGAAAGTTTTCATCATTCCCATTACTCTCCCCATCATAGCTTCCATTCTTTTCTCCATTCGTTCTTCATTCTCTCGCATCCTCATCTCAACACCCTCTTCCACTCTCCCTACAGTTCCTTGAATTTCCCTCAGTTTCCTATGCATCTCCTCATTCTCACACCTTAACCACTTATTCTCTTGCAACAATTTCTCTTTCTCTACAGACAACTTCTCCTCACGCTCCTTAATCAACCGCAATTCCTCCTTCAAAACCTTTAACTGTTCTTCCATTTTTTTTTCAGTCTTAATTCTAAATTCGTATCCACAAAATAATGTGGCGGGATGTTGCAAAACAACCCCCACACCCTTGAATCACTCAAACAGACAATTGTCCCACAACACAAACTTTCCCCTTACTTTATCAACTGGACTCTTGGACAGAAGGAAAATTGAAACAAAACATAACCTTACTAACTATATTCCTTAAAACTAAATTATCACTTAATTCTAGAATCATAACAACCAAACTTGAGATATTAATATAGACGACACAAAAAAATTTAATCATACAAAATAAATAAAACTGCCACATTCATATAAACCCGGATGCACCACAACCAAATATGTTTATAATTGTTTATTTATTAATGCGGAAACTGTCTCCGCACACAACCCGATCAGTCCTTGGCACAACCACCAATCTGTGGCAAACGGAACTATATTCAGTTCCAGTCAACTGAACTAAACAGTCAATTAGTTGTCATCATCATCATCATTATCATCATCATCATCATCATCAATCGGAATCTTAAATAACAGGCCAGGTCATCAACGGTTGTGCAGTCAAATGAGCAGTCCAAACCATATCAAGTACAGGCCAGGTCATCAACAAGAAATCCACTTTCTAAATTCGGTCTCTCCAAAGGAGGAATCACGGCCTGCCAAAA
>NC_090727.1:185841182-185846182 GCF_036898095.1 Palaemon carinicauda
TTTACAAAAATCTATACAAATATGGCTGCACAAATAAAAAACTTAAAAAATCCTGATTATTACACTACAACCTTTTAACTTTATTCATAATTTTCCTTGTGGAAGTTGTTTCCCTAATTGATATTCTTATTCACAAGAATGTCCGACAACGAACAAAGTAAGTAACTAAATCTAGTGTCAATCCCATTACATTTGCAATTTCTGCTGCTAAATTTTTTACTGTTCCTTCACCAGGTTTTAAACCTTTTCCCCAAGATAACATTTGAACATTTTTTCCATAGTCTTGATTTGATCAGAAAATTCTTTTGATGGCTTCTGTAGTTTATTATCTGCTCTGCTAATTATACTCGTCCATGAATTGTCTCCCATTGATACATATGACCCAAGCTTTGGGTATTTAGGAAACTTATGGGCAATGAAACCAGCAAAATACTCTAGACCCCCTTTCGCTATTGCATCCTCTAGCTCTTCGTTAACAACTTCCCCTACACTTTCTGTAACATCATCATCTTTTTCTTCACCGTCACAATCATCCGGCAAACAAAATATCATCGCGGAGAGACTTAGCTCACGTTGGAGCGATTCGTCGTCTTTATCTTGAGAGGAAGTTTCATTACTAAGAAAAGAAAAGGTTCCAGCTGTAAAGTTATCTACTTTTCTTTTGGTTTCTGTATTACATTTCGACCCCATGAGATAATTATCCTTCCCTAAAAGATGAGATCTAATGCGATATTTAACGGAAACTGATGTTGGGTGCTGATAACAGGCTCCCATTTATCGCAGGCAAGCAAAGAAATGTTCCAGTTCATCTTGATTCAGTCTGTATGTCAGTATATATGATATATTGAATTTATTTTTTACCATATCTAACAATTTGGGCAAAGATTCGCATGAAATTGTCACTCCTTTTTTGGAATGGCTAAAGACTTTTACTTCCAATTACCTTCATTGATTTTACTGTCTGTGTCATGCATTTGATAATTTATTCTGATTTTCTAAGTCCAACCCATAGGCTTTTCTGGACATCTTTGAGTCATACGGAACTTGCTTCTTTGATACTGATAGACATAACAAAAGTAGCATTCACTTTTATCATTTACAATATCTACTCCACTTAAAACAAAAGATATATAAATGCATTGCCATATATTTGTCAAAATTAGTAATTGGATCGAGTGTTTATGCATTTATTAAAAAAAATACCGATATATTGTTAGTTTTCATATCTATAATCTAATACATATCGTTTACCAACAATGTATTTCACTTTTTAACCTTACTTTGTGATAGAGGTCATGGTAATGTTGGAATTGATCCTTCCTTCAATCGTCGTTGGTTTTTGGGCATTGGCTCTCCAAGCAATTCATATTTCAGGTTTCTTTCAAATGCACCAGGGTCAAAATGTAAACAACACATGATTTCATTATCAGGGTTGAAAGGGTCCTTCCTTTTCCATGAATTTATCCACAGCTTTCTAGTTTCACGTGCTTGGGAAAGCTGTTAAGAGTTACTCCTTCATCTCTTTTATCTTCATTAGAAGAACACTCATACACAGCACAGTAACGAGGCATTTTAACCAATAGTAATTAATTCAAGCACTCTGCAAATGGCACTCAACAAATAGTTAATTGGGAAGCGGAAGAGCTTCACGCTGAATAATAACACCAGATTACCTGTAAACTAACGGTAGATACTGGAAAACAAAGGCTGGTAAACCAGAGCATGGTCCGGTGTGACGTCATTCATCTCCCCGCATGGGTGGTCTGCGCAGTAGATGACAAATTTTGGGTTGCTGACCTATCCACCTAAGCTTGGACCAAGAAGGGCCCGGCAATGGCTGCTGAGGACTCAGCAGATAGACCTATAGTCTCCCTAAACACCATATCCTTAGCTCACAAGGATGGTGAGGTTGTAGCCACCAAAGAAACTAATGAGTTTGAGGGGGACTTGAACCCCAGTCTGGCGTTCACCAGTTAGGGACGTAACCACATCAGCCACCACAACAGAAAAAAAAGTGATTGGGTTTGGTTTTGATAAAGTGCCCTGTTATTATGAATTAGAGCTTTATTCACAATTCCTTTTTGCACCATAAATGTGTCGTTCAGTTTGGGCCGTTTGGTGGGAAGTACCTGTGACGTCACAGAGACACTATGGTGGCGAGAAGCGAATATAAACAATCTGGTTTTGCCAGAACAGAAGATTTTGCTCTTTGGAAAAGTGATTATGTATCAATTGTTTGAGATTTTATGCATTCTATTACATCACGGGGTTGTAGCATCAGGGTGCTCGAATACAGGAGAAGAAAATATGTCCCTGTTTTTATTTCCAAAGGATGAGTTATTAAGAAAACGCACACAGGCAGAATGGACGACCATCCAAGCCTCGCAGCTTTAGAATCTTCATGCTGTAATTAATTAATTAAAAACAAATGGTCTCGTCTGGCCACATTACGTTAACGACAACCACAAAATAATAATAATAATAATAATAATAATAATAATAATAATAATAATAATAATAATAATAATAATAATAATAATAATAATAATATCATCATCACAGTAACAACAGAATAAATAATTTTGATTATATAAATTATTACAAATATACCTACCTACATTACATTCTTAACGCCAGGTTATGAAATCCATCAAACAATCAAATATCTGCTACATGTTGGAACTTTGAAAATTAGTTTTGCTATGGTGAAATTAGATATTTTCTCTTAATTTCCATGCTGAATTCAAAATATACAGCATTGTTTGACACACTCTCTCTCTCTCTCTCTCTCTCTCTCTCTCTCTCTCTCTCTCTCTCTCTCTCTCTCTCTCTCTCTCTCTGACATCAAAAGACTATCAAACCTATTATCTTATTTTACTGACCTTCATAATAACATTGACGATGACATTATAATAAGATCTAGATCTTACTAAATTCCCTATCCGTATTAGCACGAAGAACTTGAGATTTACCATCAACATTTTCTTTTAGATTTAGCCCCGTTATCCAAGCTGGGAATAAGCCTTCCCTTTCCATATTCTTGGATTATGCATTCCTAGTTCTTTAGTCTTTCGCACGCATATCTAAAGCCGTCAGAACCAAAGGTCCCCGGCGTTCCATGAACCAGTCATAGAGTGCTTTCAAGTTAATGCTCAAGATATAAAGGGACTTTTGATACTAAAGTAGTGTTGTACAAATGCACAAAATATATTTTCTCCAGAATAGGTAGTGAAAATATTACAGATATTTTCATACGCGATTTACTAAGTAAGGTGTGAATTTTTTAGAAAAAAGTAATTTACGAAAACATTGTTTTGGGAAACCTTGGATATATTATCGATAGATATTGTGTTCAACCTATTTTACATACTAACTCCAGGAATTAATATCAAAACTTAATAATATCGTTGCCTCTGTTTAGAATCCTCAGCTTATATAATGATTATTTCAAATGAGGCCTTCATGCAGAAGATGACACTCCAGAAGAGAAATGAAAGACATTCAAGTAAAATAAAGAAATTACTAAAACTCTCTCTCTCTCTCTCTCTCTCTCTCTCTCTCTCTCTCTCTCTCTCTCTCTCTCTCTCTCTCTCTCTCTCATGTTCGTAAATTAACACCATCTCTCTACAGGATATTGTAATACATTATCTCTTTAATTCATTTTCCTTCCTCTCATCAATTTTATCTAACTATTTTTAGATTGTTTTAATTTAGTAATATTTATTTCTATCCTGCATAATAATTTACAAACATTTTAGTTTAAACACCTAGAATTAAACAATACTTTCACGTGTTTATATTATTTAATGCAGATTTTATGCAGATGAATTTACTGCATGAAATTCTATTTATTGCAGATTTTGTATAGGTTAATTTACTGTGAAATACTGTTTCCTTTATGTGAGAGCTTTTTTTTTTTTTCGTTGTATCTGTTATTTCTTAATAAATAAATTTTAACGTCGCGTCTGTTTTCCTGGCTACATTCTTCATATGCTTCGAACCGATACAGTTCCAGAATTGCTGATAGAAAATTCAGAATATTATTTATGGAGTTTTATAAGCTGTACCCTCGAATTTTCCCTTCTCTCAAAGAATAGATTTATAAATGTTTGAGAGAGAGAGAGAGAGAGAGAGAGAGAGAGAGAGAGAGAGAGAGAGAGAGAGAGAGAGAGAGAGAGAGAGAGATTGTCGAAATTTTCAATATGTAAAGAAAATACCCGAGAGATATAGGTATGTTACGATTATAAAATCATCAAGTTAATCGAGAAAAATTTAAAACTGCAACAAAGAAAGAAAAGGATTTCTGATACTTGGAGTGCGACTTCAGACCTGATATATACAGCATATGTTCGGAGTTTTTGTGTTATAAGTTTTTTTTTTTTTTTTTTTGTGAATTAAGTACTGCAAAAACTTTTTAGATATTAATTAAAAACTAACTATTTCGTGGGCTTTGAATTTATTGAAATAACTGTCATTACCGAATCCTTTTCTTCTCGTTTCTTTATTTTTTTTTTATTTTTTTTATTTATTTTTTTTTTGTAAATACAGGATAAAACAGACATTGATTTCTGTCATAGAAACTCTTTCTGTACTTCTATTTAGGCCATTATTTTCATTAGCTGCTATGACGAATCTTTGAAAAATTATAATTTTAAACGGCTTATTAAAATTCCAAGAATAGATTATAAATTCATTTTTATTATTATTATTATTATTATTATTATTATTATTATTATTATCATTATTATTATTATTTGACCATCATCGATGCTATCATAATTATTGATAATGATATCATCATCATCATTATTATTATTACGAAGGATAGGTCATTGCTATGATCATTTTCGAAAATTTCAAGATTAATGATATTCATGAAGAGCTCAATCCAGTTACAATATGGAAGTCTGAGTGCCAATTGTTATTTAATGAAAAATATCTTATAATTCATTAAACACTTTTTTAGCTAATCACAAAAAACGCTGAAAAAAAAAATTCAA
>NC_090727.1:185854899-185914899 GCF_036898095.1 Palaemon carinicauda
AGAATCAATCAAGGACTAATTTAAAATCAATCAAGGACTCTCTCTCTCCCTCTCTCTCTCTCTCTCTCTCTCTCTCTCCCCGAACTAATATAAAATCAATCAAGGACTCTCTCTCTCTCTCTCTCTCTCTCTCTCTCTCTCTCTCTCTCTCTCTCTCTCTCTCTCTCCGAACTAATATAAAGTCAATCAAGGACTTTCTCTCTCTCTCTCTCTCTCTCTCTCTCTCTCTCTCCGAACTAATATAAAGTCAATCAAGGACTCTCTCTCTCTCTCTCTCTCTCTCTCTCTCTCTCTCTCTCTCTCTCTCTCTCTCTCTCCCCGAACTAATATAAAATCAATCAAGGACTCTCTCTCTCTCTCTCTCTCTCTCTCTCTCTCTCTCTCTCCGAACTAATATAAAGTCAATCAAGGACTCTCTCTCTCTCTCTCTCTCTCTCTCTCTCTCTCTCTCTCTCTCTCTCCCCGAACTAATATAAAATCAATCAAGGACTCTCTCTCTCTCTCTCTCTCTCTCTCTCTCTCTCTCTCTCTCTCTCTCTCTCTCTCTCTCTCTCTCTCCGAACTAATATAAAGTCAATCAAGGACTCTCTCTCTCTCTCTCTCTCCAGGAGACTGGATGTAATTACCGAAACGTATGTCCCTCCTAATTCAATTGCACAAGTCTTGCCCTGATGAGGTAAATACCTATATCTGTAATGAATCATAATTATGCGATAATTGATAAAAAATAGTGACTGAAAGAAATATTTCCAGATAAGTTCTGCTATACGCGTAATATTTCCCACTATTTCTTCTGTTCACTATTTCCTCTGTTCACATCATTTATAGTCTTTGAGTAAGTGTTTATTCTGGTAACTTCCATATAATATAATCTTTGATCCCAGGCTCCTGAATTCCGATTTTAAGGATTGATCATTGATCGAATGTAATTTTAGCGATGAATGTAATATATTAGCGTCATATACATTAGGTTTATTATATATTATTCGTCCTTAGTCTTGAAACTTTCTGATATCCTAAATTAATTTGTAACTAAATACAACAGTTGATAATCTTGATTATGTGACGCAAAAATTTCAAAAAATAATCATTAACCAGTTGTTATATCTGTTCATGATTATTATTCTTTGTATTTATTTCCTTTTGAAGTTTTGATTGAACTGATACTTTTGATTAAAATTCACAAAATTAATACACAAAATAATTAAAAGAAATGGCTGAGTTTTTTTTCATCCTGTTTTACTTGAAAAAAAAAAGCAACACCATTGCCCTCCTTGTGACCTAACCTTCATTGACCTAAGATGTTGCAACGCACTTTAATCATTTATTCATTCATTCCTTAATGAGATAATCAACTTACAAAGTCCTGTAATGACTTCATTCATACACATCACGCCGAAATCCAGACTCGTAATTATGTATGACTGCCTCGCTAAATTAGGTTTCTGGTTCGCTGGCCGGACTCGGCCACAAGCACCGAAGGATACACTTCCAATGTTTATTTCAAATCGGTTTTAAGAATAAAAAAACAAGCTTCTTTTTGCTATATATTTTATACTAATATATTCGACGGTTAATGTAAATTAGCCTTACAGTATATAACTTAGGCCATTTTGTTTCTCTTAAAGTATAACTTCATGTTTTTCCAAATATCTTGGCGCATAAATTTCATATTTCTTTCATAGTCTCATGCCATATTGCTTAATATTTCATAGGATATTTTACTGTTTCATTCATTGATTTGTATACATGCACTTAAATTCATTCGAGGTGGTAGGTTGGCCAAGGCACCAGCCACCCGTTGAGATACTACCGCTAGAGAGTTAAGGGGGTACTTTGACTGTCCAGATATTACTACATTGGATCCTTCTCTCTGGTTACAGCTCACTTTACCTTTGCCTACAGAAACGCTGAATAGTCTGGCATATTCTTTACAAATTCTCCTCTGTCCTCATGCACCTGACAACACTGAGATTAACAAACAATTCTTCTTCGCTCAAGGTTTTAACTGTTGCACTGTAATTCCCCAGTGGCTATTTACCTCTTGGTAAGGGTAGAATAGACTGTTTAGCTATGTTAAGAAGCTTTTCTGGGAGAAAGACACTCCAAAATCAAACTATTGCTCTCCAGTCTTGGGTCGTGTCATAGCCTCTGTACCATGGTCTTTCACTGTCTTGGGTTAGATTTCTCTTTCTCGAGGATACACTCGGGCACACTATTCTATCTAATTTCTCTCCTCTTGTTTTGTTAAAGATTTTATAGTTTATACAGGAAATTTTTATTTTAATGTTGTTACTCTTCTTAAAGTATTTTATTTTTCCTTGTTTCCTTTTCTCACTGGGATATTTTCTCTGTAAGGCCCCCTGGGCTTATAGCATCCTGCTTTTATGACTAGGGTTGTAGCTTAGTAAGTAATAATAATAATAATAATAATAATAATAATAATAATAAATGCCATGAAGTATTTCGCTTGACATTAATTGTTATTTCATTCCAGGGACAGCGCCCGTTACTTGAGTATGACTTTAGTCCTCATGTTACTTGTGGAAAAAGTTTAATTCTTTCAACATGTGATCTACAGAGTCATTTTCATTCCACTATGTAAAGTACCGAATTTTTTCCCGATATGTAATTATCATACTCAGCAAATTAGTTGTTAATACTCCACTTGTGTCATCTACTCATGTTTTAAAGGCCGCTCATGAATGGCAGAGGCAAGGACAGTGACATTGCTCTAGTACGGAGGACAGTGCCATATAGACTGACTGTAGATTATCATATATCAGCGCCCAAGCCCCTCTCCAACTAAGCCAGGGCCAGGGAGAACCAGGCAATGGCTGCTGATGACTCGGCAGATTGACCTATAGGCTCCCCTAACACCCGCCCCCCCATCCTTAGGTTACAAGGATAATAAGATCGCAGACACTAAAGCAACTAATGAGACTGAGTGGGACTCGAGCCCCCGTCTGGCGATCACCGGGCAGAGACGTTACCAATCAGGCCACAACAACGCTTAAACCATTAAACAACGAAAGAGTTAGTTGTTAACATTGCATTAAGCAACCAAGCAAGCAACAAAAGATAAATTGTCTTTAGAAATCAGAACATCCACTTGTGTTTTGGAATCCCAGTCAATTAAACGTTGAACCACGCAGATTATGTACAAAACGTTTTACTCGGTGAAGAAACACCTGTAGCCTACTTACGCGACAAGAATTTATTGGATGATCTTGAAGTTATGATTAATTGTGCTAATTGCGGGAGTGCTATACAAAATAAAAAGCGTAAAATGATAGGAATATTTTTTTACCAGTTATGCGATGTCCAGTTAAAAGATGCCTGATCTTTAAAAGTGCTCGTACTGGAAACTTTTTTTTTTTATTTTCCATTACTCTGATTTGAATACTAAGATGAACTGCAGAATTTCCTTATGCCAGATTCTGGATATTGTAAATTTTGTGAGGGTGTGTGAAACCCGTATCGAATATGCGGAAGTTATGACCGGACGATCTCATTCCACTTTAGTTGATTAATACAATGTGTCGTGAAGTATATACTAATGTAGTTTAAAAAAAGGTCAGAGGGTCAGATAGACGAAGCTAAATTTACTGGCAAAGGAAATAAAACCGTGGAGGACTAGTCTGTGAAATCGTGCACCAGATTCAACATACAGTGAATCCGAAACGGAAAAATAAAAGAAATTACGGTAACCGGATTGCTGGCCATTGGTTTTGGTCTTGATTGTTTATTTTTATGTTGACCGTCGAGACCTAAATACACTTCTACCAATAATCATTTGGAAATGTGCCCAATTATGGGTTGTGTATTCAGGCGAGCGGCCAGAGTATACAGCAATGAATTTGTACACACCATTGTTAATCATCTGCGGGATTACATACACCGAAAATCTGGAACGCATACACAATCAATTGAACGAACATGGTTGGATGAAACAACTACTCCGGTTACATTTTGTTGAAGTCTTTAATAGAATTATGAGGAAAGAATCTCGAGAATTATATTCAGATTTATTGTATGATATTAAGGAGGTTTATCGTTAAACAACTTTCTGAATTTTATAGGTATTTTACCTTTAATTTTTGGCTCTAAAAAATTTCATGCAAATTATTTTCTTAATTCTTAAAGAAAACTTTTTATTGGTCTTCTCTTATAATATCAGATCACATGCCACAATTAGCAGATAACTGTCATAGATTAGTAGATATGTTTGAAAGAGCACCAAAGTTTATATATTTCATAATTGACTTCAGTAAGAGAGATAGAGCGAGAGAATAAGCGAATAGTAGTAATCCAACATCGCCTTGATTTGAATAAGTCAAAGAAGCAGAAATAGAGGAAAAGATCTATTGAAAGATGTGAAAGTAATCCATCATAATGTTTTCTGAAATAATTCAGAAATTAAAGATGGATAACAAACAACTTTAATCCTCTTTCAGCTAAGGCAAAAAAAAAAAGAAGAAAAAAATCTTGTGACTCTTCATAGAGAGTAGACATTGCATGGAAAGATCCTACCTTGACAGTCACATTGCTAGTATCTCAACACAGCTTGCGTAGGCCGCAGACCATTCATAGCATGCTTAACGAGGTGCTAGGGTTTCCTCTTTTATGTGCTAACACATTAAGGGGAATCCCCGGGTAAAGCCAAAAAGCCAGATTGGCAGGGACGTCTGCCTCTCCAGGTCCCTCCACCATCTCCAGTGCTGGCACAGGATGTTCAACGGAAGATTGTCTTCTCTTCCTCTTGGATAACGAAAAACCTTCAGCTCATGATTTTCTCGCCCTACCTGTTCAAAGAAAGTTCTGACGATAAGAATAAGGATTTAAGTTTTTTCTGACCTTTTCTCAGTATCTGTGCTTTTTCTTAGGACTTTGGGCAACCGAAATCCTTTATTTTCCTATCGATACAAAAGGGATCTAATCGATCAGCAAATTGTTCGATAATGTTTAACGATGTCTATTTTTAGATTGGCTTTTCACTTTTTTATTTATTTTTTTTTTTTTCCCCTTTTTGTGGAAATTTTATTGGACGGAATATTTCTTAGATTTAAACGTTCAGTTTACCTGCGATGAAATTGCATCGCTATTTCTGCATTGGGGACAGAGGTACTCTATAAGGCGGAATCTTTTTTAGAACGAAATCCTTATCAAATTAGGCTAGAAAGTTGCCGTAGAAAGTGGAAAGACGTGGGATACTTATCATTGTTCTTTTGAAGACGTGTCGTGATATCAAAGTCCTTAGTTGTATTGTGTTTATTAAGCTCACTCTGTAGTGAGGCTTCAAATGTATGAAAATTAACATTATTATGTCTTATCCCAACCTTTTCCATTATCTGATAATAGTTATGTGATAATTCTATCAATAAATAATCGTATTACAAAAGCTAAGCGGCCTTGAACGAAAAACAAAATAAACGAAGTCTTTCAACTTGCATGAATAATCTTCCAAATTAACTCGCTTATCCCCATTCTGAACTGACTCGAGTAAGCACTTATGTAAGCAGCAGTTTTCAAGAATTATCTTTGAGGCTTGAAATCATTGATAGACATCCAGTTGGGAACCGTAACTTCATAGAAAACGTTATGTAATCCTTATTGAATCTTAAATTAAACATATGCTGTCGCAATTCAGTGAAACTGAACTGCAATTATTGCAATAGATATTAAAGAGCTCTAAAAGTTAAATGGTTTCAATACTATTACACAAAAATATTATTTTGACTTGAGATTAAACTGTTTCTTTCACTAATTCATAAGATGTCCATCATATTTTTTTCACATTTATTTATCACATATAATCCTATTTTCATGCTTATATTCTTTCTTTTCCATTTATCGTTTCCTTTCATAATAACTTTAATTTTGTGTATATCCTGTTGCCCTCATAACACATAACTATTTTTTTTTTTTTTTAAATTTATTTTGTCTTTATTTTTCTCAGTATAACTCTACTGATATTTGTTTTCCAACATAGCGCATTTCGCACTTAAGGCAAGAATAAAACTCATACTTTACTAGAGACTAATTAATAATCATTTATGTTGTTCAGAAAATATGATGATGATGACGTCCATGTTGTTAAATCTAATAAGTTTGTTGTCGGTGACCTTAAAAATAATGAAGCCAAATAACTCAAAATCATTCAATAGTAATAAAATCAAATGAGTCAAATTGAGTCATAATGAATATAACAAAAATCTGGTGTTTTAACAGATTTTAGATAACAAATACTATAGAGGTGTAGTCTTTGGAATCTTCAGTTTGTTGATTTTGAATAGATCACTCGATGTGTATTTTTTGGAAATTGTTTTTTAGGAGAATTGAATAACCAATAGAGGTATATCCTTCTATAGATTCGGATTCTGAAAGATTTGAAAAAAAAATCGCAAGATGTTGATCCTTAGAACTCTAATGTTTCAAACAATTTGTAATAATCATTAAATCTTATACCTTGAAAAACTAATGTTTCAATAAATCCGCAAGTTACTAGATGCATATCCTATGAAACTCGTGTATTTTCACAGATTCACATTAAGTCACCAATTTCAAATCTCTTTTGACAAATCTGCAACAGTAACTAGATTCATATCCTATGAATATATCTTGTTTTTGACATCTGAATTAGTAACTAGATTCATATCCTTTGAAAATCAAATGTTTTCGACAAATCTGCAATAGTAACTAGATTCCAATTCCTTAGAAAATCTCATGTTTTTGACAAATCTGATTTAGTCACTAGATTAATATCCTTAGAAAATTTCATGTCTTTGACAAATCTGATTTAGTAATTAGATTCAAATCCTTAGAAAATCTCATGTCTTTGACAAATTTGTAATAGTCAATAGATTAATATTCTTTCCAAATCTCTTGTATTTGACAGGTTCATAGAAAATCTCGTGTTTTTCACAAAGCTTTAATAGTCACTAGATTAATATCCTTGGAAAATCTCATATTTTTGACAAAGCTGTAATTGCAACAAGATTAATATCCTTGAAAATCTCATGTTTTTGGCAAATCTCCAATAGTCACTAGATTAATATCCTTGGAAAATTTCATGTTTTTGAAAAATCTCAAATAGTCCCTACATCAATATCCTTGGAAAATCTCATGTTTTTGACAAATCTTCAATAGTCACTATATTAATACCCTTTGAAAATCTCATGTTTTTGACAAATCTTCAATAGTCAATAGATTAATATCCTTGGAAAATCTCATTTTTTTGACAAATCTCCAATATTCACTATGTTATTGACAAATCTCCAATAGTCACTAGATTAATATCCTTGAAAAATCTCATGTTTTTGATAAATCTCCAATAGTCAATAGATTAATATCCTTGGAAAATATCATATTTTTGACAAATCTCCAATCGTCACTAGATTAATATCCTTGGAAAATCTCTGTTTTTGACAAATCTCCAATAGTCCATAGATTAATATCCTTGAAAAATCTCATTTTTATGACAAATCTCCAATAGTCCCTAGATTATTATCCTTGGAAGATCTCATGTTTTTGAGAAATTTCAAATAGTCACTAGATTAATATCCTTGGAAAATCTCATGTTTTTGACAAATCTCCAATAGTCAGTAGATTATTATCCTTGGAAAATCTCATGTTTTTGACAAATCTCCAATAGTCACTAGATTATTACCCTTGGAAAATCTCATGTTTTTGACAAATCTCCAATAGTCACTAGATTGATATCCTTGGAAAATCTCATGTTATTGACAAATCTCCAATAGTCCCTTGATTAATATCCTTGAAAAATCTCAAGTTTTTAACAAATTTCTAATAGTCACTAGATTAATATCCTTGGAAAATTTCATATTTTTGACAAATCTCCATTAGTCACCAGAAATATCTTTGGAAGATCTCATGTTTTTGACAAATCTCCAATAGTCACTAGATTAATACCCTTTGAAAATCTCATGTTTTTGAAAAATCTCCAATAGTCAATAGAAATATCTTTGGAAGATCTCATGTTTTTGACAAATCTCCAATAGTCACTAGATTAATATCCTTGGAAAATCTCATGTTTTTGACAAATCTCCAATAGTCCCTAGATTAATATCCTTGAAAAATCTCATGTTTTTGACAAATCTCCAATAGTCACTAGATTAATATCCTTGGAAAATCTCATATTTCTGACAAATCTCCAATACTAACTAGATTAATAGCTTTAGAAAATCTCATGTTTTTTGACAAATCTACAATAGTCATTAGATTAATATCCTTGGAAAATCTCCTGTTCTTGACAAATCTCCAATAGCCACAAAATCAATATCCTTTGAAAATCTCATGTTTTTGACAATTCTCAAATAGTCACTATATTAATATTCTTGGAAAATCTCATGTTTTTGACAAATCTCCAATAGTAACTAGATTAATATCCTTGGAAGATCTCATGTTTTTGATAAATATCCAATTGCCACAAAATTAATGTCCTTTGAAAATCTTTTATGTACAAAGCTGTAATAGCCACAAGATTAATATCTTTTGAAAATCTCATGTCTGTGACAAATATCAAATAATCAGTAGATTAATATCCTTGGAAAATCTCATATTTTTGACAAATCTCCAATAGTCACTAGATAAATATTCTTGGAAAATCTCATGTGTTTGACAATTCTCAAATAGTCAATAGATTAATATCCTTGGAAAATCCCATATTTTTTTGACAAATCTCCAATAGTCACTAGATTAATATCCTTGGAAAATCTCTGTTTTTGACAAATCTCCAATAGTCCATAGATTAATATCCTTGGAAAATCTCATTTTAATGACAAATCTCCAATAGTCCCTAGATTAATATCTTTGGAAAATCTCATGTTTTTGAGAAATTTCAAATAGTCACTAGATTAATACACTTGGAAAATCTCATGTTTTTGACAAATCTCCAATAGTCACTAGATTGATATCCTTGGAAAATCTCATGTTATTGACAAATCTCCAATAGTCCCTTGATTAATATCCTTGAAAAATCTCATGTTTTTGACAAATTTCTAATAGTCACTAGATTAATATCCTTGGAAAATTTCATATTTTTGACAAATCTCCATTAGTCACCAGAAATATCTTTGGAAGATCTCATGTTTTTGACAAATCTCCAATAGTCACTAGATTAATACCCTTTGAAAATCTCATGTTTTTGACAAATCTCCAATAGTCACTAGATTGATATCCTTGGAAAATCTCATGTTATTGACAAATCTCCAATAGTACCTAGATTAATATCCTTGAAAAATCTCATGTTTTTGACAAATCTCTAATAGTCACTAGATTAATATCCTTGGAAAATCTCATATTTTTTAAAAATCTCCAATAGTCACTAGAAATATCTTTGGAAGATCTCATGTTTTTGACAAATCTCCAATAGTCACTAGATTAATATCCTTGGAAAATCTCATGTTATTGACAAATCTCCAATAGTCCATAGATTAATATCCTCGAAAAATCTCATGTTTTTGACAAATCTCCAATAGTCACTAGATTAATATCCTTGGAAAATCTCATATTTCTGACAAATCTCCAATACAAACTACATTAATAGCTTTAGAAAATCTCATGTTTTTTGACAAATCTCCAATAGTCACTAGATTAATATCCTTGGAAAATCTCCTGTTTTTGACAAATCACCAATAGCCACAAAATTAATATCTTTTGAAAATCTCATGTTTTTGACAATTCTCAAATAGTCACTATATTAATATTATTGGAAAATCTCATGTTTTTGACAAATCTCCAATAGTAACTAGATTAATATCCTTGGAAGATCTCATGTTTTTGATAAATCTCCAATTGCCACAAAATTAATGTCCTTTGAAAATCTTTTCTGTATAAAGCTGTAATAGCCACAAGATTAATATGTTTTGAAAATCTCATATCTTTGACAAATCTCAAATAATCAGTAGATTAATATCCTTGGAAAATCTCATATTTTTGACAAATCTCCAATAGTCACTAGATTAATATCATTGGAAAATCTCGATGTGTTTGACAATTCTCAAATAGTCACTAGATTAATATCCTTGGAAAACCTCATATTTTGGACAAATCTCCAATAGTCACTAGATTAATATCCTTGGAAAATCTCATATTTTTGACAAATTTCTAATAGTCACTAGAAATATCTTTGGAAAATCTCATGTTTTTGACAAATTTCCAATAGTCACTAGATGATTATCCTTGGAAAATCTCATGTTTTTGACAAATCTCCAATAGTCACTAGATGATTATCCTTGGAAAATCTCATGTGTTTGACAAATCTCCAATAGTCACTAGATTAATATCCTTGGAAAATCTCATGTTTTTGACAAATCTCCAATAGTCATTAGATTAATACCCTTGGAAAAGCTTATGTTTTTGACAAATCTCCAATAGTCACTAGGTTGATATCCTTGGAAAATCTCATGTTATTGACAAATCTCCAATAGTCCCTTGATTAATATCCTTGAAAAATCTCATGTTTTTGACAAATTTCTAATAGTCACTAGATTAATATCCTTGGAAAATCTCATATTTTTGACAAATCTCCATTAGTCACAAGAAATATCTTTGGAAGATCTCATGTTTTTGACAAATCTCCAATAGTCAATAGATTAATACCCTTTGAAAATCTCATGTTTTTGACAAATCTCCAATAGTCACTGGATTGATATCCTTGGACAATCTCATGATATTGACGAATCTCCAATACTAACTAGATTAATAGCTTTAGAAAATTTCATGTTTTTTGACAAATCTCCAATAGTCACTAGTATAATATTCTTGGAAAATCTCATATTTTTGACAAATCTCCAATAGTCTCATGTTTTTGACAATTCTCAAATAGTCACTATATTAATATTCTTGGAAAATCTCATGTTTTTGACAAATCTCCAATAGTAACTAGATTAATATCCTTGGAAGATCTCATGTTTTTGATAAATCTCCAATTGCCACAAAATTAATGTCCTTTGAAAATCTTTTCTGTACAAAGCTGTAATAGCCACAAGATTATTTTCTTTTGAAAATCTCATGTCTTTGACAAATCTCAAATAATCTGTAGATTAATATCCTTGGAAAATCTCATATTTTTGACAAATCCCCAATAGTCACTAGATTAATATCCTTGGAAAATCTCATGTGTTTGACAATTCTCAAATAGTCACTAGATTAATATCCTTGGAAAATCTCATATTTTTGACAAATCTCCAATAATCACTAGATTAATATCCTTGGAAAATCTCATATTTTTGACAAATCTCTAATAGTCACTAGAAATATCCTTGGAAAATCTTATGTTTTTAACAAATCTCCAATAGTCACTAGATGATTATCTTCGGAAAATCTCATGTTTTTGACAAATCTCCAATAGTCACTAGATGATTTTCCTTGTAAAATCTCATGTTTTTGACAAATCTCCAATAGTCACTAGATTAATATTCTTGGAAAATTTTATATTTTTGACAAATCTGCAATAGTCACTTGATTAATATCCTTGGAAAATCTCATATTTTTGACAAATCCCCAATAGTCACTAGATTAATATCCTTGGAAAATCTCATGTGTTTGACAATTCTCAAATAGTCAATAGATTAATATCCTTGGAAAATCCCATATTTTTTTTACAAATCTCCAATAGTCACTTGATTAATATCGTTAGAAAGTCTCATGTTTTTGACAAATCTCCAATAGTCCCTAGATTAATATCCTTGGAAAATCTCACATATTTGACAAATCTCCAATAGTCACTAAATTAATATCCTTGGAAAATCTCATGTTTTTGACAACTCCAATAGCCAAAAAATTAATATCCTTTGAAAATCTCATGTTTTTGACAAATCTCCAATAGTCAATAGATTAATATCCTTGGAAAATCTCATGTTTTTGACAAATCTCTAATATTCAAGTTTCTGACAAATCTCCAATAGCCACAAGATTAATATCCTTTGAAATTCTCACGTTTTTGACAAAGCTGTAATAGCCACAAGATTAATATCCTTTGAAAATCTCATGTTTTTGACAAGCCACAAGATTAATATCGTTTGAAAATCTCATAACTAGAACAAAGCTGTAATAGCCACATGATTAATATCCTTTGAAAATCTCATGTTTTTGACAAAGCTGTAATAGCCACAAGATTAATATCCTTTGAAAATCTCATGTTTTTGACAAATATCCAATAGTCACTAGATTAATATCCTTTGAAAATCTCATGTTTTTGACAAATCTCCAATAGTCACTAGATTGATATCCTTTGAAAATACCATGTTTTTTGACAAATATCCAATAGTCACTAGACTAATATTCTTGAAAAATCTCATGTTATTGACAAATCTCCAATAGCCACAAAATTAATATCCTTTGAAAATCTCATGTTTTTGACAAATCTGTAATAGTCACTAGATTCATATCCTTGGAAAATCTCATGTTTTCGACAGATCTGTAATAGTCAATAGATTCATATCCTTTGAAAATCTCATGCTTTCGACAAATCTGTAATAGTCAATAGATTCATATCCTTTGAAAATCTCACGTTTTCGACAAATCTGTAATAGTCACTAGACTCATATCCTTTGAAAATTTCATGTTCTTGACAAATCTGTAATAGTCATTAAATACATATCTTTGTAAATCTCATGTTTTCGACAAATCTGTAATACTCAATAGATTCATATCCTTTGTAAATCTCATGTTTTTGACAAATCTGTAATAGTCAATAGATTCATATCCTTTGAAAATCTCATGTTTTCGACATATCTGTAATTCTCACTAGATTCATATTCTTTGATAATCTCAGGTTTTCGACAGATCTGCAATAGTTATTAAACTAATATCCTCTGAAAATCTCACGTTTATCACAGAGCTGAATTATTCACTAGATTCATAATCTTTGAAAATCTCGCTTTTCACAGATTTGAAATAGTCAATAGATTCGTATCCTTTGAAAATCTTGTTTTTCACAAATGTGGAATAGTCGCTTGATCCATATACTTTGGAATTCTCATGTTTTTGACAAATATGAAATAGTCACTAGACGCTTAGCCTTTGAAAATCTTTCGTTTTTAGCTGGTCTGTACAATAGTAGCGTATTCCTTGAAAATTTCATGCCTTTGACAGACTTGCAATAGTCACTGGTTGCACATAATTTTAAAATCAAAGCTTTTCGACACATCTGTAGTAGTCACTAAATGTGTATCCCCCGAAATCTTGTGTGTTGCAAACATCTGAATTAATCACTAGTTTTGGGTTTCCTTTGAAAACTTGTGTTACCGACTGATCTCTAATCGTCACTAGATACGTATCTTATTTAGGTTGTTACTAACATGAATCAGTGAACCAGAAACCTAATTAAGCGAGGCAGTCATGCGTGATTACACGTCTGCATTCCGGCAACCTCTCTGCGAATGGAGTCATTTCAAGACTGTGTGACTTGATTGTCTCATTAAGGGAAAATGAGGGAATAATTAGACATTACAGCCTCTTTGGTCATCAACGTGTAATTAACGTGGATGTGCAGGATTGAGTGTAAATTGATAAGAGAAAAGGTCAATCAATTTCCATTTTTGTTTTCAGAGATTCTATTGTTATACAATTAAACAAATAATGAATAATTTTATTAATAGTCTATTGCAGGCTTAAATGTTTGTCAGTAAGCCCTCTTACTTAAGGGGTTTGGATTACTTGAGAGAGTACAAGGAATTTTCAAGAGCTTTTGAAATTCTCTTCCAGGTGTTTATTATATGAGCCTCAGAAGGGTGTTGGTTAAAATTGTATTCACCTTAAGCATTTTATGTTCTAGGGGGAATCTGTTAAAAAAAAAAGAAAAAAAAAAAAAAAAAAAAAACGAAACAAAATTCTAGGTAATCTAGAATAATTTCATATTTTCCTGTGTTTTCATTTGCATTTACTATGATGCATCTGACGTCACGAGGCTGGTAATGTAAAGAAATTTATGAATTAAATATGTTTTTATAACAAATTGTATAATGATTTGGCTGTCACAGATAACTGTGTGAAAATAACTACGAGGGTTCTGCCACGATGACAGTACAGAAAATATATAAATAGAGCATACAGTGAAAATGGTTAATGTCATAATAAAATTGCCTTTTAAAGACACTTGCAGTCATCTTCGTACTGATGCAAATGTCTATTAAACGAAACTTTTCCTTTAAAGAAATTGAAAATGTATTTCTACTAAAGATCGTTATAGGAAGAAAAAATGTTACTCAAAAAAACGTCAAGAAAGAACGTGAAAAGGAAAATCGAAAAATAGAAGAAGATTTTAAGAACATTTTATATTTCTTTCCTCGAGCAACCCCAGACTCTTTCAGCCAACTGATCGCTTGGACCACATCCGTCTTTTCCTGGTTCCACCATTAAGCTTTCAAGCGATAATTCTGCCTCATATCCCATTAAGAAAGTTTAATTACTTGACCTAGCATGATTTTGGACCTGAGACAGGTTAATGACCCCCATTTCATTCAGCGTCACTGCCGTCTTGCTGTGACCTAGAATCCATTAATGAGTTCCTTTGTCTTTCCAGATTTCTCGTTTTCGAAGTCTTTACGGAAGAACCGGATTGTTGTTCTCAGTGACGTTTTGGGGAAATGGAGTTGTTGTTGTTGTTTTTTGTTTCCCCAGATAAGCTTTTTTCTTTATTTGTATCGAGTAAAAGACAAAATAATCGGAACTCTTCGATACTTTTTTAAGACATTCACGATCGATTGTAAGGAAACCAATATTTGCACAATATTGATTGATCATCAGTTTCTTTTTTATTTTTTTTCTTGGCTTGAGGACGACTTTAATAACTAAATCCAGAGAAAGCATAAAGGTGGGAGAGATTTCTTATGTATTTTATTGCATTTTAGGCAAATAAAATAAATTGAATTAACAAATTTACTTCTTTTCAGATTACACTTTGGTATCTACGCCCAGATCTCATACAGCAATTAACAAGAAGTTTCAAAGAAGCAGGTAAGAGAAGTTGATATTTACCTGATGGAGTAAGAACAGATACATACATACATACAGGAAGTGTTTGTACGCATTTACTTCTATATTCGTAAGCATAACATTCGTATAAAAAACTAGATTTCTACGAAACTATTTAACATTTGAACGTAGAAAAATATTAAAAAATTTCAAATTATGTGCATTATTGAACTTTCCCAGATATAAAACTTGGGTTGATAAATGGATGAATTGATAAATAGGTAGATAGAAGTACAGGTTAATAGCCTCCGTTATAATCAAAAGAAGCTTTCTGTACTTCTCTACCAATAGTGCATGGTGCAAATTATGAGTCATAAAGTTGAATCCTTAACATAACTCGAAAGTATGAATGTAAGAAGGTCAAGGACTGTGGCTCAACATCCGGATCTCTGCATTGACAAAATTTCTTCAACTCTGTGACTCTTAAAACTTTAGGTGTGATTCTTCATAGTAAATCTATTTTTGAGAAATATATTCGGTGTCTCTTATTCGGTTGCACAAATTATGGCGTATTGAGAAAGTCTTTTAAGATTTTCGGTGATCAATTTATTCTGATTTTTTTTAATTCATTCATTCTCCCTTGTTTCAAGTATTAGTCTCCTGTCTGGTCTTCAGCTGCTGAATCTCATCTTAATTGGTTGGACAGGAACTTATGGTCTATTAAATTTCTTATTACTTATCTACATATTGATCTATGGCACCGTCGTTCAATTAGTTCGTTATGCATGTGGCATAAGATTTTCCATAATTCTTTAGTTTCTTGGCATTCAGATCTTCCCGGACAGGATAGTACATCATGTTCGTAATGCTAGGTATGCAGTTAATTCTAATAGTCAGGTCTTCTTCACGAGCCTCAATAGTATACAGTATTCTAAAAGTTTCATATCCAGCTATGACCAAGTTGTGTAATGAACTTCCTAATCAGGTTGTCGAATTGGTGAAATTTCAAAAGTTCTAACTTACAGCAAATGTATTCATGTTGAACAAACTGACCATTTTTTTTTATAATCTATATATGAAATATCTATTTGAATGTTGTTACTGTTCGTAAAGTGGTTTATTGTAATTATTCATTTCTTCTCTTGTAGTTCCTAACTGGGCTATTTTTCCCTCGTGAGACTTTGGGCTTATAGCATCCTGCTTTTCCAGTTAGGGTTGTCGCTTAGCTAATAATAATAATAATAATAATAATAATAATGATAATAATAATAATAATATTGATGATGCTGATGATGATGATGATTATCACTCAGAGGGGCGTCATGGGCTAGGAGGTGGATTCATTAAAAGGAAGCTCTAAAAGGATAATTGCACCATTACTGTAAGTACTGCCTATGGCTTTGCAATCGAGAACGGTTATTAGGCCTTAATGAAAGAATAAATTCTCTTTTTCAGTAGTTTGGTCTGGTATTAATCTCCAATTTTTCTGCTGGTTTCCTAAATAGACTTTTATTCTTTATTTTTCATCAAGTATATATCCTATCATTTAGGTTTTTTATATATTTCTTGCTTTAGGAACCTTAATGGTTTTTTTTTTATGTATTCCAAAAATAGTTCACTGTTTTATACGATATTTAAATGTTTTTGTTTCCGTAGCTGATTTTCTATTTTTTTCCTAAAACGGTTTGGTCTATTTCTTCTCATTTCTATCGCTTACTATTGTTTCTTAAAGAAGAATCATGTTTCTACTTTGTTTAAAATTTTCCTTATTCATATAGTTTGGCTTAGAATGACATTTAAATTCAACTACATTAATTCACTTCATATTTCTATTTCTTAAGGACTAATCATCTTCTTATATGTGACGACGCCGAGTAAGGCTGTGAACTCAAAGTCAGATTGGAAACGACTGAGTTATATTATTGTAGAACATTCTCCTTATATACAAAACCTCAAGGCAACAGGACATAACAAGTTCACAAGACAGACAATATTACAGAGGAAAAACCAGACATGAATTCTCATGTTCGTTTTAGTGTGAGGGAAGAGCGAAGATACAAGCATAATATATACAAAAGGAATTATGTATAATTGTGTGAAACACGGTTGGTACATGGCTCCCCCCCTAAAAATGACATACTGTACATGTTAAATAGGGCGCCCTGATCTAGAGAGGCGAACTGTAGGCGGGTCATCTGGCAGAATATAAGCAGGTTTTAGACGAACAATGGAGACCCAGTCTTCTTTGCCCCGAATGTTTAGGAGGAATGCTTTGGGACTGCGTCGGATCACAAGGAAAGGGCCCGTGTAAGGGGGCGTTAGTGGTGGCTTGCTGGTGTCGTTGCGCAGGAAGACGTGCGTTGCAGAGTGCAAGTCCGTTGGTATGTGATGCTTCGCTGTGGGCTTGTAAGTTTGGCGGCACGGAGTAAATTTTCCCACGACGTGACGTATGCGCTGGAGATCGTCGGAGGAGGTTGTAGAAGAAAAAAATTCGGCAGGGACGACCAATGGATCGCCATACACCATTTCAGCTGCCGAGACGTCCAGGGCGTCTTTAGGAGTGGTCCTTAGTCCAAGGAGGACCCAGGGAAGCTGAGTAAACCAGTTGCAATCCTTGCAGCGGGACATCAAAGCTGCTTTGAGGGTGCGATGAAAACGTTCAACCATTCCATTGGCAGCGGGGTTGTAGGCCGTTGTCTGATGTAGGGTGATGCCCAGGAGATTCGCTAATGACGTCCACAATTGAGAGGTGAAAGTGGTTCCCCTGTCAGAAGTAATATGCTCAGGGATACCGAATCTTGAAATCCATCCAGAGAGTAAGGCAGATGTACATGAGGCGGACGTTGCAGTTTCCATGGGAATGGCTTCAGGCCAACGAGTGGAGCGGTCGATGACGGTAAACAGGTAACGATGTCCTTGTGATGTGGGTAGGGGGCCTACAACGTCGACGTGAATGTGTGCGAAACGACGCTGAGGTTGAGGAAAGGTGCCCACTCCTGAATCCGTGTGTCGATGTACTTTGGAAGTTTGGCAAGAAGTACAGGCGCGGACCCAATCCTTAGCATCCTTAGAAATGCCGTGCCAAATGAACTTCACCTTCAGCAGCTGTGCAGTAGAACGGCACGAGGGATGTGAAAGGCCGGGGATGAAATCAAACACCTGTCGGTGCATGGGAGCAGGAATCCAAGGTCGCGGTCTACCAGTACTGACGTCACAGAGGAGGGTGGTGTTGGAGTCTTCGAGGGGAAAATCTTCCCAACTGAGGGACGTGCAGGATGTCCTACAGGCTTGATACTCTGGATCCTGTCGTTGGGCTTCAGCCAGGGCGTTGTAATCCAATCCCAGTTGAACGGCAGCCAACGTGTTTCTTGACAGGGCATCGGCAACGGGATTCATTTTCCCAGGGACATATTGGAGGGTGCAATTGTATTCAGCTACGGCTGAGAGATGTTGGCGTTGACGGGCGGACCAGGCGTCAGACTGTCGAGTGAAGGCGTGCACCAGAGGCATGTGGTCTGTGCGAATGACGAAGGGCGTACCTTCTAAGAAATAGCGAAAGTGACGGACAGCCAAGTGCACCGCCAGCAACTCTCGATCGAAGGTAGAATAACCCGATTCTGCCTTGGAAAGTTTTCTGCTGAAGAATGCCAATGGGCGGGGCGAGCCTTTGACCACCTGCTCGAGTACTGCACCAATAACGACGTCGCTGGCATCGGTGGAGAGAAGGAGAGGGGCGTGTGGGATAGGAAAAGTGAGAGCCGCAGCAGTTGATAGGGCCTTCTTTGCATTGCAGAAGGCTGCTTCTTGAAGGGGGCCCCACTTCAGGTCCTTTGGCTTGCCCTTGAGGGAGGCGTAGAGGGGAGCAAGAGTGGCGGCTATGACTGGCAGAAAACGGTGATAGTAGTTGATCATGCCCAAGAATTCCTGCAGAGCTTTGACGGTCGAGGGCGCGGGGAAATTCTGAGACAGCTTCTACCTTCTCAGGGAGGGGATGGACTCCTTCAGGAGTGATACGGTGCCCTAAGAACGACACTTCGTTGGCGCCAAAGGTACACTTGTCGTACCGGACTACAAGGGCGTTTTGTTGCAGGCGGTCGAGCACGATGCGCAGGTGACGGAGGTGTTCCTCTTTTGAGGAGGAGAACACAAGTATGTCGTCCACATAACATACACAGAAAGGGAGGTCCCCTAAGATGCCATCCATGAGACGTTGAAACGTTGCCCCAGCATTACGAAGGCCAAAACAGGAGTAATTGAAGGTGTATGTGCCAAACGGAGTGGTGATGGCGGTCTTGGGGATGTCTTCTGGGTTCATAGGCACCTGATAATACCCCTTCAGGAGGTCGAGCGTAGAGAAAACCTTCGCTTTGTGCAGGTAGGAGGTTACATCGGCAATTTTTGGGAGGGGGTAGTGATCCGGTTCTGTTTGCATGTTAAGGCGCCTGTAATCCCCGCACGGACGGAGGGAGCCGTCTTTTTTCAGAACGATGTGTAAGGGTGACGACCATGGGCTGGAAGCCTTTTGGCAAAGGCCCATTTTCTCCTTTTCGGCGAACGTCTGTTTGGCGGCTGCCAATCGTTCCGGTGCCAGACGTCTGAATTTTGCGAAGACTGGGGGTCCCGTCGTCTTGATATAGTGATAAATACCGTGCTTGGCAGGAACCGTGGGCGTTTGGCGAAGTTCTGGACGGAAAACTTCCGGGTACGACGTGAGGAGGTGGGCGTAGGCATCCGTGGGTGCGCTGATGTGGAGAACAAGGTTAGAGGGGGCCGGTTGAAGAGGTGTCGACAAGTACGAGTCTGCGTTGACCAATCGTTGGTGGGCGACATCGACCAGAAGGTGGAAATGAGAGAGGAAATCCGCACCGAGGAATGGCATTGTGACGTCAGCAACGAGAAACTTCCAATTGAATTTACCGTTTCCGAACGATAATGTGAGGTTCTCGTAACCGTAGGTGGGTATCGCAGATCCGTTGGCAGCTACCAAGCGGACGTCGGCAGATGTAGACAGACTACGTTGTGCCTTGAAGAGTTTCCTTGGCAAAAGGGAACGACAAGCACCCGTGTCTACCAAAAATCGCACGCCCGTTCCTTCATCCTGTAAAAAGAAAAGATTAGAAACATGGGATGCCATCGCCACAAGCGATGGCCTACTTACACGTTTTTTGGCCACTGACAATCTTTGGCACATTTCTTCGCGGTTGCCCCGAATCTGAAGTGGTAGTAGCAAAACTGCGGCGGATGGGAGGTAGTAAGTGGCTGTAGAAGTCGTTCGTTGGGGCGCGAGCGATTGGTGGGTGGTGGGCGGCTTTGTCGCCGCTTCGGCACATCACGGGGTAGGCGTGTATGTCCTACGGCATTCATGTCAGCTTCGGTTGACGTTGAATAGGCATCCTTGTCGTCAGGGGTGGAGGTGTTGATGGAGGTCTTGAAGTGGCTGTCCATAAGGGCGTCGGCTTTGGTCATCAAGTCCTTTATGGGTAAACTATCGACATCGGGTATGGCAGCGCGTACAGGGTCAGGTAAACGGCGTATCCAAAGGGCACGGAGTAGGTTCACCTCACGAGGAGAGCCGTCTGCGGCAGGTTGAAGGCGAGCGATACTGGTCATTTCCCTGAGGACGAGCGAAGCCCTTTGGTCCCCCAACGGTTGTTGCGAGAGCTGAAAAAGCTTTGCTATACGGGTGGCTGGCGACGGTGCGTACTGCTGCAGAAGGTATGTTTTGAGGGCGTTATACGCTATTGGGGTGTCTCCTTGTTCACAAAGCCAGTCGGATATTTCTGGGAAGGTGAACTCAAGTATCGCCGCGAGAACATAATCCGCTTTGGTGGTTGAGCGAGTCACGCCCCTGATTCGAAAGTGGACTTCAGCGCGTTGAAACCAAGCAAACGCTTCTCTGCTGGCGAACGGTGAAAGTTTCAATGGGGCGGCCGCGGCGCCAACTGCTGTAGAGTCCGTCTCCGTCATAGTACCACCGATGGAGGGGCGAGGGAGGTGGGGGTGGAAGGCAGTGGGAGCGAGTCGACTTCCGGGGTCACCAATGTGACGGCGCCGAGTAAGGCTGTGAACTCAAAGGCAGATTGGAAACGAATGAGTTATATTATTGTAGAACATTCTCCTTATATACAAAACCTCAAGGCAACAGGACATAACAAGTTCACAAGACAGACAATATTACAGAGGAAAAACCAGACATGAATTTTCATGTTCGTTTTAGTGCGAGGGAAGAGCGAAGATGCAAGCATAATATATACAAAAGGAATTATGTACAATTGTGTGAAACACGGTTGGTACATATATGTTCTATTGCGTGTTTTTATTGTTGTTTACCCTACTCAATACATTATCCAATATTTTGGCTTAGGATATTCCATAGAAAAATCCATATTGAACGAACTAGCCATTACCATATAAGCCTAAACAATCTGTACAATGTAAACAGATATGCCACTGAAAATAATTGTCAAAATCGAGGGTGATAAATGTCGGTGCTTATCATCATTGCAAATGAACATCCGCTGGAAAATAATCCCTATGTAGCAAAATCAGGGTTGGCAATAATCCAGGCCGGGCGTTTATTTAAAAAAAAAATAAAAAATAACCGGTTATTAGGGGGGGGAATGCGGTTTATTTTTTTTATAATTTACTGTTCTCATATATATTTTCTATCTCTTTATTGATTCCTTGCCTTTACTTTTTAAATCTAGTAATATTTCTCTGCCCTCAGTTCCATTTGTATTTCAACTATTTACTTAAAATCCTTGAAAAATTGAGAGAAAAATATAAGAATTAGTTGAACGGGCATGCAAGTCTCCTACTAAGTAAAAGATCCTTTCAGACACCGATTATGAGTTCAGTCGTTACCAATATTGAGGTCCACTATTTTAAGGGCTAAATTAGACCACCTACTAGATATTTATGGTGCATAAAACTTCTTTAGCTTATGCCTACTATTGAAAGTTTCGGGAACATTAGGGAGAAACCACAAAGCCAAATGTCTAATGTACATGATAAAACTTATTGAGCTTGAAATGCATTCCTTCTCTTAAGTTCTTTTTTTTTATTGTAGTTCATTACAGTTAACTGTGGCTGTTTTTATCATTCCATTGAAACATTTAATGCAATGACCTGTCATACACAGTCAGCCCTCGCTATTCCCAGGTTCTTTCTTCGCAATTTTAATTGTTCGCGATACAGAGAACCGCATGAACTATTAAATAAAAAAATCACATTCGAAGTTTTACAATTAACTACTCTCACGACCCATACATTTCAAACTGACCATGCTCCATGGCACCCAGCATGCTTCGGGACATTTCCCCCTTCAGAGAGCACAATACCCCATCTCTCTAGTTCACAAGGCCTCAGCCTTGCATTGTTTGTCCTCGTGTGTGCATCTGCTGTGGTCTTTTTTGTTTAGTATTACATTTTTATGTAAAGATGATTTAAAATCTGTATATTTCTTTAAGGCTCAGAGTTGCATCATTTTTCAAACTTACTTTGTAGAACATGATAGGTAAATGGTTATTGGTGCTGTACTGATACTTTTTTTTCTAATTTTTATAGTATTAGTATATCCATTGTGTAATACTGCAATGTTATTGTTACATTAGCAACTGTACAGTGCTTTATACCAAATACTGTTCTGTACTTTACAGTAGTAATGTAGATATAGACTATGAGTACTGTGAGTTTCAATGGTTCGATTCGACCTGTTGAAAACAGCTACAATTTAGGAGTGTTACCTTGGCTAATCAAGCTGTACTGTAGTGAAAGTACTGTACATATATTACAGTTAGATAGCATTAAGTGTTTTGCTGGTACTCTATGTACCATATTTAGTTATAAGTGTGGCAATGACTTGTGCAATGTGTACCTTAGTCATACCGTGTACTTAGTACACATTTTTACAGGTATTATACTATACACTTACTGAAGGTGTTCGTTCATTAACAAACTACTTATATTGTGACAAACCAAGTAAAGACAATATTAGGCATTACTTAAAGCGTTAGTCGACATGTCTTAGGCAATGGGCAGTGAGTTGGTAGATTAAGAGTTAACTCACCTTAGGGCAGCAAGTATTTGCGGATTCTCGCCTGTCTCTGTTACCTAACCAAGCTAATAAGGAGGGCTGACTGAATTATTGTTGATAGCTTGTAAATTCTTGGACATGTGAGCTTAGATTGAAGAATACAATAATCATAATTCCAAAATGCTGCAACACGAAAAACTGAAATTGAGGAATAGGGCTGATGGGCATACATCAAAATAAAAAAGAACTGTTTCTACATATACTGTTCTACTCTTCATTACATGTCACACAACAATGTTCTAAATAGTACCATAATAATGTACAGTACTATAGCAGTAAACGGCTAAAAAAGGTAATAAACCGGCCCCTTTTCTTTAAATTAGGACTCTTCTATTACAGTACATTAGTAAACATATTTTTTTTCTACTTTAAATTCTTCCTCACACCAAAAAGTTACTCAATAGAACATTGATATTGGAGTTTTGAAGCAGAAAACAGTTAAAAAACTTTTTAAAAATCCGGGCCCTGGGAGGCAAGCGGGTAGCTACCCAAGTAGCTACCCATGCCAACCCTGAGCAAAACGCTAGCAAATTAACCCTCAAATTGTGGGCAGAATGGTATGTTTCATAGCCGACCCATAAGCAGAAACATTGGCCATTTTTCTAAATGATACATTTTGTGATACAGGGGAAATAGTCTGTTTTTTGTCCTTTCCGTTTTCTTCATTTATAAGTTTTTTAGTGAAAAAAAATTTAGGGAAATGATGGGTTTATTCTCTCCTATAAAGAGGTCGATCCGTGTTTCTTGGTTATCGTCTGGTTTGATTTAAACTGTTTTATCTAAGTTTTTAAACTTTGTCTTTGCTCCTATCATCAGTACTTTTCTGACATAATATATGTTAAAATATTCCTCATAACATGTTGAATGTTTGGCAGAACAAATCTTACATGCGATGTTTACCCGACTTAATAATACTAAAGAAAGACATTTCAAGCACGGGAAAGGTCATGTTTAAATAGGCACCATGAATCAGTAAGACAAGACTATATAAATCCCAGCTTGTTACTTAAAATCATTGTTGGTTGTCACCATTTCTCCGAAAAATAAAAATCAACAGGATTCTGACATAGGCGAAGAAAAATCCTGAATGTCGCTCTGAAATTGAACAGATAGAAATGGCTCTGCTGCTGCGTCTATGTCGAAAAATAAAAAAATAGAATTCAAATTTTCTTTCACCAATCAGGAATTGGAGATGAAACCTGCTGGTATGTATGACATCGACCTCCTTATTTGCAAAAGAACAGTCGCATAGGCCCTTTCACAACGGCGTAAACTACTACAACCTATACTGTATAATATTCCTTCCGGGATATTTTGAAACTTGAAATCCACTAAAACAATGTTGATGTAACTTTATTTTGATAAATTTCTACAACTTTCAAAATATTCCATGAAGGAACACTAGATCTTTTTGTTTTGGGACGTGGATCATAATTTCATAAGAAATATTCGTATTAGTTTAGAATAGCCGTGGCTAGTCTGTGGTGGATTTTTTTATGTTAAAAAAAGATGTCCAAGGTCATTGTGTTCCTTAAGAATATATACAAATATTTATAATTCGTCGTTATGAATGATAATCACAGCAAGATTCTGTGTTCGTAATAGCAATGATGTTACAAGAATAATAATAATAAAAAAAAAATTTAATAACAAAACTGGCTTGTTAATTTTCTTTGCAACCCTCTCTCTCTCTCTCTCTCTCTCTCTCTCTCTCTCTCTCTCTCTCTCTCTCTCTCTCTCTCTCTCTCTCTCTCATATTTTAAAACAACGGTTACATGAGATCCAGTTAAATATTCGCGAATTATTGTTTCTCAACAGTTAAATATTTAAAAAAAATGGGATTTTCTTTTTTATAAATGACTGGTTTCCTGAATAGCACCGACTATATTTGAATTTTTATGAAATAAACTTTAAACTTGATCAATACAGTCTTCTTTTTTAAACAGAACTTTTATTCTTCATTGTTAAGTCTATCATGGGAACAATCATTTGTGAAAATCGTAGATACAGATATGGCTTGCGTTTGATAATTACAATTTTGTTTGGATTCCCAAAAGTATAAAAAAAGGCTTTAAGAATTTATAACAAAGAGAAAGGGATCAAGTAATTAAAAAAAGGTTTGAAGTTTGAACTATTCAAGCTTCACCAAGTAATAGATATTATTTTGTTATGAAATACTCATTTCTGTTTTGTGGAAGATGAAAAAAGAACATTAATGAAATACTGCAAACATAGCAGATCGTATTTTGTAGTTATATGAAATTTCTGACAAGGCAGATGATTATATATATATATATATATATATATATATATATATATATATATATATATATATATATATATATATATATATATATATATATATATATATATATATATATATATATATATATATATATATATATATATACACATACACACATATATATAACGGATTTTGAGCGAAGCGAGAAATCTATTTTTGGGTGAGATGGCCATGTCGTCCTGATGGAAGTTCTTATAGGGTAGCTTCCTAGGGTATATTACAACTACGGCGATATTCCCAGAGAATTTACCTTAAGGTACCAGAATTCTAACTCCTGGAGCGAGTATCCCTCGTGAAAGGGATATCGCGACATATCAGAGGACGTATTCTAGACACGTCACATGGCAATCTACATCCTGGACAGAGATTTCGTCTCGTAGGAGGTGATTGGCGAGATACGAATTCGGGAAAGAAAAAGGGGAGCCGCTCCCAAGGCTTCCCTATCCCCCGATTCGTATGCGTGCCTGGCGCCAATCCTGGCGCCATCTGTATTCCTTGTAGCGTACACGAGGTGCTACAGATACTGTATGTAGGGAGGGGTCCTACAGCCCTTTCTTAGAAAGGCAAGGGCGGGTCCATCAGGACGACATGGCCATATCACCCAAAAATAGATTTTTCGCTTCGCTCAAAATCCGTTTTTTGGGCTCAAGCCATGTCGTCCTGATGGAAGTGTACCAGAGCATTACTGTATCTGTGGATTCTCAGAACGTGCCGTACTCCCCGGAGGTAATTTTTTCCCGGTTGACTAGACCTAGAGACCTAAGATGTTACCGTTATACATCTTTTCAACTAACTATAAACTATGTTAGAGCTTCCTGCCCCTTACAGGGAAGAGTCCTACTAGACTCTGGAAAAGTCTCGAAGAGTACATATATCTATGTATGAATACCAGGCAAGCTAATATAGTGGTCTCGCCCTATATTAAGTAAAGCATAGTTTGTATAGAACCACTGCGTCAATATATATTGACCAGTAATCCGCACAATACTTGTATTGGACAAAGGTTTATATCCGCATAGGAAGAAACTAATAAAACCGCCCTCGTCCCTTTATGGGACGGAGTCCTCCCATTAGGGGACTACATAAACCAATGCAACATAGCTTGCATAACAGAACAATTCTATCAGAATTATCCCAGATAAGATACATAGAATTAAAATGCTCAATTATACCAATAAATTGACACAGGTGAAAGAGACGCAAGGTTCTCAAGAACAAGTTTATTGACAGACAATAAACAGACAGGTTAACAACATATATATATATATATATATATATATATATATATATATATATATATATATATATATATATATATATATATATATATATATATATATATATATAAGAGGATAACCCAAAACTTTAAGCATAAGTATGATAGTAAACAGAACTTGTTTATCTGAAAGAAAAACCATTAAACACCACTTTAATAAGATACCGAGGTATCAAGTCATAAAAGTCTGTATTACAAATCAATCACATTAGCGTTAGAAACGCTCGGCACACATGTCTGAACTTATGCTAGGTTCACCTTTGAAGGAAGGAACAGTCTATATGGGCACTTGGTGCCCTCATTTAGTTTGTAGTACAGTATGTACCTACACACTCACCCGGGACTTAATTGTCTCAATTAAGACCACTGTTCCTCGCAGAGTTAAACAGTAGGGTTAACTACACGACCCACTGCTACCACAGATCTCTTAAGTTCCTCTACTTGCTTCGCATAGTGGCGAAAGAACACCCTGGAAGACTTCCAGCCCGTGTATGAACGGAGATGTTCAAAATCCATACAATTAAAGAAATTTAGGGATGAGGCAACTTTCCTCGGATCGTGACCTGCGGGTGTACTGTCAGGATCCGCTCTGCGAATAAAATATGTGATTTTCGCTCTGAGTTGATTCAGAGATAAATTTGAGCCTGATGTTTCTCCCCTGAATAGTTGACCACCCTTGAAGTCTGAAGTTCTACGAAGATAGACCTTTAGGCATTCTACTGGACATAGAGATGCATCTTCTTTCAGAGGGCAGATTCTCCAGGGACCCCACCTGTTGGTGGGTAACTCATTCTTGGCGAGAAACGTAGGATCCGGAAACAGGTTCAGATCCCCCCCATCCAGGAACTGAACACGACCTGCCTCTCTCGAGAGGGCTGCGATCTCACTAACCCTGGCCCCGGATGCGAGTGCAAATAGGAAAATAACTTTTTGCGTCAAATCCTTTAACGCACATTCTTCATTGCTCAACAGGGAGGCGAAATGAAGAACTTTGTCTAAAGACCATGAGATGGGCTTTGGAGGTGCTGAAGGTCTGAGCCTAGCGCAGGCTTTCGGAACTTTATTAAAGATCTCGTTACCTAGGTCGATCTGGAAGGCAAATAAAATGGGTCTCATCAAAGCAGATTTACACACTGAAATCGTGTTAGCTGCCAACCCTTGGCCATGGAGGTGGATGAAGAAAGATAAGCAGAAGTCTGTTGAGATCTCCTGCGGATTCTTTGCCTTTACAAAGGCCACCCATTTTCTCCAAGATGACTCATATTGCCTTCTAGTCGATTTGCACTTATATTCCTCTAGGAAGTCTATGCTGGCTTTCGAAATCCCGAAACGCTTTCTCACCGCAAGGGCGAGAAAATCATGAGCTGCAGGGTCCGGGTTTTCTGTAATGAAGCGCAGACAGTCGACCTCTGGACTCGCTGGGTCAGAACTGGATGTGGTAGCGGCACGAACTTCATCTGTAGTTCCAACGCCAAGGGGAACCACATACTGTTCGGCCACTTGTGGGCCACTATTGCCACTACCCCCTTGAAGGATCTCAGTTTGTTGAGGACCCTCAACAGAAGGTTGTGAGGAGGGAACAGATAAATCCTGGACCATCTGTTCCAGTCGAGGGACATCGCGTCCACTGCTTCCGCTAAGGGGTCCTCGTACGGGGACACGTACAGGGGCAATTTCTTGTTGTCTTTCGTCGCAAAGAGGTCTATCTGCAGTTCTGGGACTTGATTCAGAATGAAGGAGAATGATCCTGCGTCTAAGGACCATTCCGACTCTATCGGTGTGAACCTGGATAGAGCGTCCGCTGTCACATTGCGGACTCCTTGAAGGTGAACTGCCGACAGGTACCACTTCTTCTTTTCCGCCAATCGGAAAATGGCTAACATCACTTGGTTGAGAGGTGGTGACCTCGACCCTTGTCGATTCAAGCATCTCACAACCACCTCGCTGTCCATCACCAATCTTATGTGGATCGAGTGACGCGGGGAGACTTTCTTTAAGGTAAGGAGCACTGCCATAGCTTCTAGAAAGTTTATATGAAAGGTCCTGAATAGCTTGGACCAAGTCGCCTGGACTTTTTCCCGATGAGAGTGACCTCCCCATCCCTCCTTTGAGGCGTCTGAGTGAATCGTCATCGACGGGGGAGGTGGCTGAAGAAGAACCGACTTCTTTAGATGTCTGGCTTGGGACCAAGGTCTGAGAAGAGTACGTAGCCGAGGCGGCACTGGTCTTCTCAGATTTCTTCGCGCGTTTGATGCATACCTTCTCCAAACTCCGGTTGCATCCTTTAGCTGTGCTCTTAGCACTGGGTCTGTCACTGAAGCAAACTGGAGAGAGCCTAGTACCCTCTCCTGTTCGCGTCTTGATATCCTTTCGGAATCTAGAAGTCTCTTGACAGAGCCCGCTATCTCCTTCCTTTTCTTCGTCGGGATGGAGAAACTGTGTGACAAAAGGTCCCAGTGGATTCCCAGCCACTGGAACTTTTGGGATGGAGAAAGTCGAGACTTTTTTCTGTTGATCTTGAAGCCTAGGTACTCTAGGAACTGGATCACCTGACTGGAAGCTTGCAAGCATTCGGTCTCGGATGCTGCCCACACCAGCCAGTCGTCCAGGTAGGCTACTACCTGAATTCCCTTTAGGCGTAATTGTTTGAGAGCTGCGCTCGCAAGCTTCGTGAAAATCCTTGGGGCTATGTTTAGCCCGAATGGCATGGCTCTGAAGGCGTATACTGTCCGTTGTAGCCTGAACCCAAGGTAGGGGGAGAGTCGACGGCTGATTGGAATGTGCCAATAGGCGTCTGACAAGTCTATAGAGACTGAGTATGCCCTCTTGGGCAGTAAGGTCCTTATGTGTTGCAGTGTTAGCATCTTGAATTTGCATTTCACTATGAACTTGTTGAGTGGCGACAAGTCCAGAATGACTCAGAGCTTTTCCGAGTCTTTCTTGGGAACACAAAACAGCCTCCCTTAGAATTTGATGGACTTCACCTTTCGGATCACCTTTTTCTCCAACAGTTCTTGAACGTACTCCTCCAAAACGGGGGTGGAGTGTTGGAAAAACCGAAGGCACGGGGGTGGAGTGCTGTACCAGCTCCAGCCCAGTCCATTCTTGAGTAGGCTTTGGGCCCAGGGATCGAAGGTCCAGCGATCCCAAAATTTCATCAGTCTCCCTCCTACCGGTATCGTTTCACTTGGACTGCCGTCCTGAGGTCTTGCCTCCCTGACCACGACCACCTCTGAATCCCCCTCCCCTTGACGGGCGCCTAGACGAGCCTCTGGCTGCTCCTCTAGGTTTTGCACGAAAGGAAGAAGACTGTCCTTCGAACGTTGGGGTGAATGTGGTTGACTGACCTGGCACAGCCTGGGGTACCCACTGAAAAGTAGTCGGGGTTTGTGCCACCATCTGGGGCACTGGAGGCAATGGCAATTGCAGTTGCTGTTGCTGTCTAAAAGGCTTGGCTGGCCGAGACGGTAGCCTAGTCCTCATATTCTTCCTCTTTGGTTGAGGACCCTCATCCGGGGAAGATTTTCTTTTGATAGCCAGGCCCCACTTCTGGAGAAGGTTTCTATTCTCCACGGCGGCCTTATCAACAACCTCTTTGACCACATCGGTAGGGAAAAGGTCTTTTCCCCAAATGTTGGAGGAGATTAACTTCCTTGGCTCGTGTCTCACCGAAGCCCCGGTGAACACGAACTCCCTGCAAGCTCTCCTTGCCTTGACGAAGCCATAAAGGTCCTTCGTCACTGTGGCTAGGTGAGACTTAGCCACTACCATGAACATTTCAAGGACCTTGGGGTCACTTGCCATCGTCTCAAGAGTAGTCTGATGAGACATTGAGGCAGCCAGTCTTTCTTTTGTCTCGAACTATCTTCGTAAAAGAGAGTCGGACAGCTTGGGGAGGTCCTCGCCGAATTGCCGTCCGGCAATATCAGCCTCCAACTTTCCCACTGAGAATGTCAGATGGACATCCTTCCAGTCTTTGTGGTCCATAGGCAGGGCCAGCGACAAGGGTTTACACTCCTCCAGGGAGGGGCAAGGCTTGCCGGCCTCGACTGCCTTTAGGACAGCCGCAAACCCTTTCTGTAAAAAGGGGAAGGCTCTATCAGGAGAGGACACAAAAGAAGGGAGCTTCTTGCTCAATGCAGCTACCTTCGAGTTAGAGAAGCCCCTCTCTTTCATCGAGGATGAAAGTAGGGCTTGAGCCTTAGCGTGGTCCATAATAATGACCTCCTTCGGCTCTGTCTCCTCCCTTGAAGCTGGTTCTTTTCTCAGCCGGACATAGCAGTCCGGATATGATGCCTTACTGGGCCAGAATTCTACCTCCTCTAGGGGAACTGAACCCAGCTTATCCGAGATGACGATCTTTCCAGTCGTCATCGGCATGTGCTCAGCATACCTCCATGGGTTAGCATCTGAGCATACGGGAAGGTCTTTCACATTGAGCCTTTTCTGGGGCCCATGTGATTCTGCCAGGGACTGCATACGCAGTTCCATTGCAGCCGCCTTCTCCTGATTCTCCTTCTGCATTTGTTGGATCATTCCAACAATCGAAGAGAGGGCCTGTCCCAGTTCTACTGGGAGACCAGCCGATGTTGAGGGGATAGGCTCCGGAATCTGAACCGGAGTAGCCGACACCTCGTCGACCTCATCCTCTACGACATCCGGGGTTTGAACTTCATCCTGACCTTCTGCCAGGAGGTCTTGTTCCAAACGTTCGTCCAGGTCAGACATCCTGTCATCCAACTGGATGTCTTGCATCGCGACTGCGACTTCCACGTCCACCTGGACTTGATCTTGAGGGATCTCCTCTTGAGGCTGGGGAATCACTGCATCAGCTGATGCCTGGGGAAAAAGATACGCCCTTATCTTCTCACTTGGAAGATAAGGGCCAGAGGTGTTCTTCTTGAAGCCCCTTACCCAAGTACGAAGCTTTTCCCTTGCTATATAACTTGATTCCGCCGTTCTAGGGGAATCAAAAGCCTCAGTAATCAGGTTAGTGCATACAGTACATACCTGAGGGTCCCAATACTGGAGATCATCCTTGGAGACAGCGCATGCTGCGTGTCTCCTACAACACTCATGTCCGCAGAGGTTCTTGCTGCGGACATTGCAGAAAACATTTCCGCACTTCGGAGGGTCCTCCTGTAAAGAGAAGAAATTTCCATGAGTATCAAGTGAACTATGTATCACTGGATATGCATAGTATAGCATAACAATTCATAAAGGAAAGACACACACTTGTGTTTCCCTCACAACCCATTGTTGCAGCCTTCCAGATAATAAAATCAAAATGGTTTATCTCTTCTAGAGTAACCAATGCAAGGTTTTCAGAGGAAACAGGTGGAGCTCACACCTAAGCAATGATTTTAAAATCCTGGATAATAGACAGGGAAGAACTCAGCTTCCTATCTGAGGGCAACAGCAAAGGGATGTGCAAGAAAACACAATAGTGTTAGAAGATACAGTGCTGTACCAAAACCCTTACTATAGTTTTCTTCTTACTGTATATGCTATACAGAAGAATACTAGTACAGTATAGGGGGATGTGTGCCGGCCTGCCTTTGCCGGCCGGCTCACACCACAACTAGCTTTAAAGTATACTACTTAACAGCTATAGGGCGGCAGCACTCTGGTTCAAATGCCTGTGCCGGTCGGCAGCAACTGCCGGCCGGTAACAGCCAGTGTTGGCCGGCAATGGCTGCCGGCCAGCAACTACACAAGGTAGTACCCAGCTGCCGGCCACACTCTTGGTGACCGGCAGACAAGGACTGACATAAGCCGGCCGGCAAAGGTACAAGACCGATGCCAGCCGGCAGCAAAAGAACCAGAGGACTACACCTGCCCGGCTGCCGGCCTCATAGGCCGGCAGCCGGGACAGGTACAGCACTAGAAGAAAAATAGAATGGATGCCGGGATAAGAGTGTACACAACCTCCAAGCCCGAAAGAGTGCATATAAGGAAGGGGAGAAATTAATTCAGGCTTCCTTGACCAATGCCGTCCGGCTCTGCCGGCAGGCATGGATGAGGGACCAAGAGAGGTCCGGGCAGCACTCGAAAACATAAGACCCTTGCCGGCCAGCAGCTCTGCCGGCCGGCAAGGGGCTGAGTCAATTCCACATCCTAACCTATACTAGGTCCAGAAGTAGAACGACGTACAGTACAGTAAGACCCCTGCCGGCCAGCTCTGCTGGCCGGCAAGGGGCTGAGTCAATTCCACATCCTAACCTATACTAGGTCTAGATGTAGAACGACGTACAGTACAGTAATGGCTCGGCCATTACGAAGAAAGAGGGGGAAGGGACAAGAGGGTCCTGCCAACCTTGCTTTAGTGACAGATCACCCGCAGCCAAGAAACTTATCTTAGCCTAAGGGAGATCTAAGGGGAAAGGCCAGCAATACTTGCCAGCTTCCAGAGCACCAAAGCAAGGAAGGCGTTGCTACTCCCAAGGGAAGAACTTATCCTCCCCCGAGAACAGCAACAGGACTAGTCTGGTAGATCACAAAAGAAGGAATCATATCTACAGAAACCTTCGGTAGTGACCTAAGGGAGCTAAGCTCCCTTTGTATGTGTTAGGTCAGCGAGTGGGACTCAGCCCCAAGCCAGACAACACAGACTCAGACTAAAAACTCTGTTGTTCTGTCCCTCTTGAACCATAACTACAGGAACAGGAAGGTACAGTAACACCCTAGTATAGTTTTATCGAAAATAAATTCGGAAAAAACCACTTAGGGATAAGCCCAAGGCTTATACAGAGGGAAAGGGATTGCATACCTTCTCCGAAGAAAAGAAAGCAACCGGGGAGTATGATAAAGTATACTAAGGCTCCATAAGCAACTAGCCTAGGCACCAAGAGAATCGATTACCTAATTCACCGAAACTCACACGTATACAATCTTGGAAATATTCCACACAGTCTAAAATGTATAAAATATAGCCTAAAGCTTCAATAAATTTTAATTACACTCGGAAAAACCAAAATCATGCATGAAGTACTAGGACCAAACGACTAGGCTACATGGCCTAGCGTAGGCCAGAATGGCGAATACTTCGCCAAATAATACTAAGCACGAAAGGAAATCCTATGTAACGCTAAATAGCTAAAATTTATTAAAGCAAAACAACCAGGAATGTCGCTCTGACTAACTAACTTATACCTAGCGAGCGACAGCGTCCAAGACGCCTCTGGTAGGCTACGGCTCTTGTATCAAAGATTAATCCTATTAATCACTCAAAATTTTACCAAGAGCCTACATTTATACATAACAGACACTATACTCAACTTATCAGAGGCCAACGAAGACGAAGAAGCCATGAAAAGCCGAATAAATCCAAGATTTGCGAGAAAAACAGGAAAAAACACCGAGTTGTTAAGCTACGCAAAAAGGAATACAGATGGCGCCAGGATTGGCGCCAGGCACGCATACGAATCGGGGGATAGGGAAGCCTTGGGAGCGGCTCCCCTTTTTCTTTCCCGAATTCGTATCTCGCCAATCACCTCCTACGAGACGAAATCTCTGTCCAGGATGTAGATTGCCATGTGACGTGTCTAGATTACGTCCTCTGATATGTCGCGATATCCCTTTCACGAGGGATACTCGCTCCAGGAGTTAGAATTCTGGTACCTTAAGGTAAATTCTCTGGGAATATCGCCGTAGTTGTAATATACCCTAGGAAGCTACCCTATAGGAACTTCCATCAGGACGACATGGCTTGAGCCCAAAAATATATATATATATATATATATATATATATATATATATATATATATATATATATATATATATATATATATATATATATACACACACATATATATATATATATATATATATATATATATATATAAATATATATATATATATATATATATATATATATATATATATATATATATATATATATATATATATATATATATATATATATATATTTCTTTTTAATGTTTAATGAAGTATGCACGAAGACTTTGTCATATGTAGTTTACAGTGCGTTAGTGAGTGCTACTCGTTTCACCGAGCGTCAGTGTCCTCCTTATCAGGCATGAAGTCACTCTCCAAGTATCAGAGAACCTTTTATTTCTTTGTTGCAAAGATTTAAATTTTCTCGATAAATTTGATGATTTTATAATCATAACATACTTTTATCTTTCGGGTATTTTCTTTACATATTGAAAATTTTGACAATCTCTCTCTCTCTCTCTCTCTCTCTCTCTCTCTCTCTCTCTCTCTCTCTCTCTCTCTCAAATATACTGTATATACTGTATATTTACAGACACAGAGATTTCCAAATGTAAGGCAAACAGAAGATAGACAATCGTATGTTTGGCGATAGAATATTCAAATTAACCAACGTAGACCTTCGCAATTTACGTTTGTTTGTGGATGTATATGTTATGCAAAATGTGGATAATAGCCAAATGTGTACATTTTCCAATTAATTTTGCTTATTGTGTACAATTTGCAGCGCTTGGTGCCTGCAAATTGTACACGATAGGCAAAATTAATTGCAAAATGTACACATTTGGCAATTATCCACATTTTGCGTAACATATTTAATGCATACATGCAAAGCTATCTATAAACATAGGGTATCAAAGTTTGCCTTTGGAAGTATAAACAGACCTAAAAGTCACTTTTTACATGATATCAAATGCAATGCCTAACAGTTTATATATTTTAGTAGTTTGACACGATTTTAACTATAGAATATATTTTATGGGATTTCAGGATTCCATAGAACACAAAGAAATTATGCTCTTAGGATTTAATAGTCTTGAAGAAACACAGGTTTAATAAAAAGAAAGTGGAAATTTTGTCCATGACAATTATTATCTAACACATTTAATTATCCTTTCCCGAATTAATTTAGCCAGCTCTGTAAGAGTTGAGTTGGTCTCGCTGTATTGGAAAATCTCTTCACTTTTCATAATAATGATGATAATTAACAAGTTATTCTTACATCATTGCATCATTTTGGTATTTATCTGTTCATCAGTGAGTTTTCACATCACATTCCTCGAATTCTCCAGATTCTTCTTTGTCTTTTGTTTCTCCTCAAAGCTGCATTGGAACACTTTTTTCATGGCCAACAGATGTTCAATCTATTTGGACTGAGTGCTTTTCATACGTCAGTCTTGTGATGGCAATGGGAGAGGAAGGAAGGGAAAGGAGATGAAGAGAAAGGAAGGGAAAGAGAGAGGAAGAGAAAGAAAGGGAAAGAGAGATGAAAATAGAGATGAAAAGAAAGAGAGGGAAAGAGAGATGAAAATAGAGATGAAAAGGAAGAGAGGGAAAGAGAGATGAAGAGAAAGAAAGGAAAAAGAGAAGAGAAAGGGAAAGAGAGAGGAAGAGAAAAAAAGGGAAAGAGATGAAAAGAAAGAAAGGGAAAGAGAGATGAAAATAGAGATGAAAAGAAAGAGAGGGAAAGAGAGATGAAGAGAAAGAAAGGAAAGAGAGAAGAGAAAGGGAAAGAGAGAGGAAGAGAAAAAAAGGGAAAGAGAGATGAAAAGAAAGAAATGGAAAGAGAGATGAAGAGAAAGAAAGGAAAGAGGGATGAAGAGAAAGAAAGGGAAAGAGAGCTGAAGAGAAAGTGAAAGAGAGATGAAGAGAAAGGGAAAAAGAGAGGAAGAGAAAGAAAGGGAAAGAGACATGAAAAGAAAGAAAGGGAAAGAGAAATTAAGAGAAAGGGAAAGAGAATTGAAGAGATAGAAGGGGAAAGAGAAGTGAAGAGAAAAAGAGAAAGATAAATTAAGAGAAAAAAAGGGAAAGGGATGAAAAGAAAGAGAGATGAAGAGTAAGAAGAAAGAGAAAGGGGAGGAGAGATGAAGAGAAAGAAAGGGGAGGAGAGATGAAGAGAAAAATAGGGAAAGAGCGATGAAGAGAAAGAAAGGGAGAGAGAGATGAAGAGAAAGAAAGGGAAAGAGAGATGAAGACCAAGAAAGGGAAAGAGAAATGAAGAGAAGGGAAAGGAGATGAAGAGGAAGAAAGGGAAAGAGCAGTGAAGAGAAATAAAGGGAAAGAGAAACTGAGAAAGAAAGGGAAAGGAAATGAAGAGGAAGAAAGGGAAAGAGAAGTGAAGAGAAAGAAAGGGAAAGAGAATTGAAAAAAGGGGAAAGGAGATGAAGAGGAAGAAAGGGAAAGTGCAATGAAGAGAAAGAGAGATAAATGAAGAGAAAGAAAGGGAAAAAGAGAGGAAAAGAAAGGGAAAGAGAGATGAAGAGAATTGAAGAGAAAGAAAGGACCTGAGATGAAGAGAAAGAAAGGGGAAGAGATATGAAAAGAAAGGGAGAGAGAGTGATGAAGAGAAAGAAAGGGAAAAAGAGATGAAAAGAAATGGAAAGAGATGAAGAGAAAGAAGGGGAAAGAGAAAGGAAGAGAATGATAGGGATATAGAGATGAAGAGAATGAAAAGGAAAGATAGACAGAGAAATAAAGGGAAAGAGAGAGGAAGGAAGAAAAAGAAATGGAAAGAGAAATGAAGAGAAAGTAAGGGAAAGAGAGATGAAGAGAAAGTAAGGGAACACATGAAAAGAAAGGGTAAGAGATGAAGAGAAAGGGAAACGGAAACGGAGATGAAGAGAAAGTAAGTGAAGGAGAGATGAAAAGAAAGGGAGAGAGAGAGAGAGAGAGAGAGAGAGAGAGAGAGAGAGAGAGAGAGAGAGAGAGAGAGAGAGAGAGAGACTAGGTGTATTTCTCTGCTTTATTGAACTCCGAGCAAGATTTGTCCCTGACAAAAATATAGGACTGCAGCTTTCGGCACTGGAAACCTATATGTCACGGTTCGCGTTTATGTTTGTCGTGGAATATCAGAGAGAGAGAGAGAGAGAGAGAGAGAGAGAGAGAGAGAGAGAGAGAGAGAGAGAGAGAGAGAGAGAGAATATTGGACGTCAGTGGCGTCATGGCCCTGACGCAGGAGTTGTCTGGGAGTGCATTATTACTCACTGGCTGAAAAGAATTTGTTGGGTCCTGCAGTCCTTTTTTTTTTTTTTTTTTTTTTATTGGTTCTTAATCATTTCGACTCTTTTATTTCTAATTTTGCCTTCCACATAATTTAAGACATTTTCGAGGTTGCTAAATGGAAAGTTAATTAACGCAGTTTCTCATATTTTAATATACATAGACGATTTAAAAGGTTTGAATTTTGATATTCATTGTTTCCACTATAAACTTTATTTATTCCTACATGTAAAATACACATAAGAAGCCAATAAAGGAACTAAGGTCTGCAATGGCCAAGATATTTGACAATACAAATCTCTTAAAATACAATAGTAAAGGATATATTATGTACAATAAGCAATTAAAATAGTAAAATAATTATGGCAAAATAAAACCATAGTATTATATGATTGCTTTTGAAGAAACCAAAGTTTCACCAAAAGTAATGAAGAATCTGAAATATAAAACGACAATACCATAAGTACAATCAAGTAGTTGAAATAAGTACAAGATTACGCTTAGCCATTTCTGAATACTGATCTGTTTAAAAGAATAAAAAGAGACGACATAGGAAACCTAATATTGAGAAACAACCATATGTTTTTATTTTCTCTAAAGAGTCACAATACCTTGAAGCTTTAAGAGTTCAAGAGTTAGTTCGTTTAACAGTCTGCATGTCTGATACTAAGGCGACTGCTTCTCCACCTCCACCCTAACTGTCGGGAGATTGATCCTCATGCCGAGAGTACCGTGCAAATGTGAAGGCAGCAATAAGGCACAATACTCGCTGAAAATGTCAAACTCTCGATAAAAATATCATGAATAAATTTCAAAAAAGAAGTATTTGCTAATATCATCAAATTGAATTAAATTTAACCTTTAGTAAATATCGGTAGTTGTCATCAAAGGTACATCATTTTCGACATGGTTAACCTTTATTATTATTATTATTATTATTATTATTATTATTATTATTATTATTATTATTATTATTTGCTAAGCTACAACCCTAGTTTGTAAAGCAAGATGCTATAAGCCCAGGAACCCCAACAGGAAAAATAACCCAGTAAGGAAAGGAAACAAGGAAAAATTAAATATTTTATGAACAATAACAGCATTGAAATAAATATTTCCTATGTAAAGTATAAAAACTTTAAGAAAACAAGAGGGAGAGAAATTAGATAGAATAGTGTGCCCAAGTGTACCCTCAAGCAAGAGAACTCTTAACCCAAGACAGTGGAAGACCATGGTACGAGGCTATGGCACTACCCAAGACTAGAGAACAATGGTTTAATTTCTGGAGTGTCCTTCTCCTAGAAGAGCTGCTTACCATAGTTAAAGAGTCTCTTCTACCCTTACCAAGAGGAAAGTAGCCACTGAACAATTACAGTGCAGTAGTGAACCCCTTGGGTGAAGAAGAATTGTTTGGTAATCTCAGTGTTGTCAGGTGTATGAGGACAGAGGGGAATCTGTAAAGAATATGCCAGACTATTCGGTGTATATGTAGGCAAAGGGAAAGAACCATAACCACAAAGAAGGATCCAATGTAGTACTGTCTGGCCAGCCAGTCATATTTTATTGATAGCGGTTGTAATACTGTGGAGGTTAATCTTAGGAAGGAACACCACCCCAAATGATAACATTTTGTGTTATTATAGGATACACTAATGGGTAATTATTATTACTATTAATAGCTAAGCTACAACCCTAGTTGAAAAGCAGGATGCTATAAGAGCAGACAGAGGCACAAGTGAGGAGAGTGGATTAAAAACACCTTATATTTTGCTTAATTCTTTAAAACCTTCAATTGATTGCAGAGTGATACTGAACATGTTATCTATAATGATGACAAGTGCCTGACGTTGGGACCCGCTCAGGCTTAGTGCCATTAAAATACATATCTGGCAAGCTTTCAACATGTCTTGTTCAATATTGGGAATTATTCTAGTATTCTGGAGCCAATTCAGCAATCAATATATTAATTTTGTTACTCCATAATTAAAGTTATATCTCATTGATATACTAAACGCTCATCTGCAAATAGAACTTTCTTTGAAATCTTTGTCTACAATATCGTTAATAAGAATATTGAATAAAAGAGGTTTTAAAACCGAACCCTGTAGAATCCCAAAATTTATAGGTCCAGTATCAGACACATAGTCATCAATACAAATTTACTGTCTATGGTTACTCACGCACTGACTGGCAACACCTCTAATTCCTTGAATTGACTGTTACAATATCACTTAAAACCTTAAAGAATGACAGTTGAAGTGCTACATGCTTTTCTAAAACCGAACTGAAGGTTCGAAAGTACTTAGGGCGATCTATGAAATTGACCATTCAAGATGAGCTAAGAGTTATGCCAACCTGACACTTGCACGACTTTGGGCCACGAATTTGTCGTGGCAAGTTGTGCTATATTGGGGCACGAACTGGGAGGCTCCTGCACTGTTCACGGCTAGTTCACGCATAGTTCACGATGAGTTCACGACGAGTTCACGAATATTTCACGAATGCGTGCCTGTTCGTGTCCCCATTGATGCGAACTGGCACGACGAGTTCACGTATAGTTTGTGCATAGTTTGCGCACTTCCCGCATTGGCATGACAAGTTTCCGGAATTCGGATGGTGTCGTGCTGAATTGGCCACGCCATATAAAAAAGGGGCCTCTCCAACCCTTTGTCCTTTTTGGATTGGCTTTAGAAGAGACAACATGCTTACTATCAGAGACACCATTGGAAAGAGAAGATTCCTATACCTGGCAGCTACTCTAGCCATTGTTGAAGAACAGCAGAAAAAGCAGGCAGAGGCAGAACAGCAAGAAGAGGCAACCCCACCTTGAAGAAAGACACAAAGCAAAGTGTGGGTCAGGGAATGATGACCCAGAAGGCACGAGTTTGGATAGTATGGCAGTCTACTGACTGAACTCCACAAGGAAGATCAAAGGACCTACAAAAATTATCTCAGAATCACAGCTGACCTGTTCCAAGAGTTCGTTAAGAAGTTAACCCCTTGCCTCCAGAAGCAGTCCACCCTCATGAGGGAACTGCTTCAAGTTGGACTCAAGCTGGCTGCCACCCTCCGCTTTTTAGCCACTGGAAATTCCTATCAAAGTCTGCAGTACAGCTTCAGGGTTGAAGCAAGTACCATCTGCAAGTTCATACCCGAGGTGTGTAAAGCCATCATCGTGGTCTACAAGGACGAAGTGCTGCGCTGCCTCAAAACTGAAGAGGAGTGGAAGGAAATTTCTGCCAGGTTCAACTCCAGATGGAATTACCACAACTGTCTGGGGTTGTGGACGTCAAGCACATTGCCATAAAGAAGCCACCCAATGCTGGCTCTTACTACTACTACAACTAAAAGCACTTCCACAGCATTTTACTCATGGCAGGGGCAGATGCTACCTACAAGTTCCTCTATGTGGATGTTAGGGCCGAGGGTGGTGCGTCGGATGGAGGAACATGGAGACTGTTCCCTGCATGATGCTGTAGAAGAGAACAGAGCTGGAGTGCCTCAACCAGAACCACTCCCTAATGATGACCAGCCAGTGCCCTATCACTTCATAGGGGATGACGTCTTTGCTCTCCGAACCTGGATGATGAAACCATTCTCCTATCGGTCACAAGTCCTACGAGAACACATATATAGCTATAGGTTATCTCGTGCCGAACGTGTCGTGGAGAATGCCTTTGGAATTTTGTGTCAAAGGTTCCGTTGCTTCTTGACGACGATGCCTCAGCACCCCAATACCATCAACCTGATCACCATGTGTGCCTGTGTCCTGCACAACCTCATCCTCATCAGATACCCACATGTAATTTCAGAAGGGGACCGCAAAGATCCGGACATACATGATCTGATCCCTGGTGGATGGAGGACTGAGCGTCACCTGCAGGGGCTGCTGTTTCTAACCGGCCATAATACCCAGAAGGATGCAAAGGATCAACGAGACTACCTTTCACATTACTACATGTCCCCTGCTGGTGCTGTCCATTGGCAAGAAAGAATGGTAGTAGCTCCACGAGCTGCATCCACAGTTGTTCCATTTTTGAAATAAAAGAAAAGTTTATTTTTCGTGTTTGTTTTCGTTGCCCTTTATTTTCTGGTTTCTTTTTCTTTTCTTTTTCGTTTATTCTTTTTTTCGTTTGTTTTCTTTATTTTAAGGTTAAAGAGAAAAACAAGTTTTTTGAAATAAGAAAGCATTTTATCATCATGAAAATAGCAAACATCAAATATGTACAAGTATCACAGTCCAATTATTTACAAATATTTAAAAGTATCTCATCTCAGTCAGTGTCCTTGCTGGTAGTAGCTCCATGAGCTGCATCCACAGTTATTCCATTTTTTAAATAAAAGAAACTTTTATTTTTCGTGTGTGTTTTCGTTGCCCTTTATTTTTTGGTTTCTTTTTCTGTTCATTTAAGTTTATTTTTTGTTGTTTCGTTTCTTTTGGTTTTTTTTTTTTCAGTTTATTTTAAGGTTAAAGAGAAAAACTAGTGTTTTTAAATAAGAAAGAACTTTATTAACATGAAAACAGCAAACATCAAATATGTACAAGTATCAAAGTGCAATTATTTACAAATATTTAGAAGTGTCTCATCTCATTCAGTTTCCTTGCTGGTTGTGGTACCGCTGTGTGGGGATACCTGATGGACTGGAGGTGTGTTGAGTTCCTTGGAGGTGTAGGAGGATGACATGCCGTCTTCTAGGTTGTTCTCGACGGACCCCGTGGTCAGGACCGGGAAACTGAGTGGTGTCACAGGTGTTTTGAATGTGGCTGACAGCGACGACACTGAAGGTGTTGGTGAAGGAGCCCAGATAAGGGTGGCTGACGATACTGAAGTTGTTGGTGAAGGAGTCTGGACAAGGGTGGCTGACGGTGCAGGTGGAATCCTTAGTTACCACTCCGCAGTACGGGGCCAGGAGGACTGGCCTGAAGACTGTAGTGACTGGGGTGGCATTCACGTTACTGGTGATGGCAGACTGGTTGGAGGTTGCTGCTGAGGCTGCTGCTGCTGCTGCTCTGGCGGCGCATGCAAGGTTGCTGGTTGAGGTTGATGCCAGAACTGCTGCTGCAGGGGGGGCTGCTAAGGTTGCTGCGGCTGTGGGCCTGGCCAGGTCATGAGTGGTTGTTGATGTCGCTGCTGGAAGAGCTGACGCCGCTGCCTGTAGCGGTGTACAAGGTTGAGGCAGTCTATCTAGAATTCATGCAAGTAGTCCTCCGGGATGGCATGCATATGGCCTTACAGCAGGCACGAAAAATCGTGTACGATCTTGTGCTGGCCGTTGTACGAGTGGATGGGCGCCAAAGATTCTGCTTTGGAGATGATCTGAAACATACAAACATTGTAACAATGTTGCACATGCCATGTCAAAAGCAATGGATGAAATTGGAATACAATCTGCATGTAGATATTGGAATTATCACCTCTTGCACTACATTACTGAGGACGCTGTGGGTCACCCAGGTGTCGGCGGTTGTGGTGGCTGTCTGTGCTGTTGGTGGGCTAGACCGCTTGCCCTTTCTTGGCTGTGGGAACCTGTGGACCTCACTTCATCATCATCTCCGTCGCTGACCGTCACTGCAGCTGACTCTGGGACAACAAACTGCTCACTGGGGACTGTCTCTTCCCGGACGATGTGTTGTATCAGGAAACTACAGGTCTCCATGATCTGGTCATCACGGGCACTCCTTTAGGGCTGGCCAGCTCCACTCTTCTTCTCCTTCTTCATAATCTTCCCCACCCTGGTTCTCAAGTTCTCGTAATGCTTCTTGCATTGGGCACCAATGGCAGGAGGCTCCAGCTGCTCTCCAAGTCGGTCCCACCGGTTGTTCTTGGCCGCCACGTTGAGCCACTCCTTGTGCTTCTTTGCACACTGGGGGTTCTCCTTCACAAGGTCGGTCAACCTAAGCTCGGCCTCTTCTGTCCAGCGGTATTCAGGGATTTCTTTCTTGGACACCCGGACCCGCTTCTTCTGCTTTCTGTTAGCCTCGTCCTCACTGGATGGCTGTCTCTAGCATTCGATTAGATCCTGCTGTGTCTCCGGGATCACGATATCAAGACTTGATATGGATGACTGAGGAGAATTATCTCTATCATCGGTCTCTGCCTCTGGCCTGTTGGCTTCTGGCCTTCTCTCTCTTCCTTTTGTCAGCTTGGTTTTAGGCATGTTGTCTCTTCGCTGGCTACCTCTGGAATGGCGAGCAGTATCCAGGAAGTTCTATATCTACCCCCACACCGATGCGAGCGCCACTGTCGTGCAGTATTCGTGAACTGCTCGTGAACTGTTAGTGAACTGATTTTGAACTGCTCGTGCTATGCGCAAACAGTTCGTAAAGTGCGTAAACTAGTCGTGAAGTGCGTAAACTAGTCGTGAAGTGCGTAAACTAGTCATGAACTGCTCGTGCCATCAATGCGTGAAGTACTCGTCACCATGACAGTGGGAAGGCACGGCCTCGTTGCGACGCCCGCATATTCATGAACATGTCAATAATCGTGAACTCTATGCGAGCTGTATGTGAACTATTCGTGGCAGTTCGTGACAGTCGTGGCATGGCACGCATTGCTACGCACTGGCATGCATCCTTCCTCATCGTCCCGACGTGGTCATGATGAGTTCACGAACAGTTTGCACATAGTTCACGACCCAGTCACGAAATTTTGTCGTGACCAAAATTTTTAACATTTCAATATTCTCGTCACGACATGCCACGATGTCACAACGGTTTTACGTACAATTCACGCCAGTTTACGACTAGTTTACGCATTGGCATAACTCGAGTCGTGCCAATGAGTGCCACAAATTCATGCAAGTGTCAGGGTTGCATTAGCAAAACTATTTATAGTTGTTACGTTGTAATGGGTCTATAGTTACTCGTTTCTGTTACATCTCCTGACTGGGATAACCCGACCAACCCAATGGAGATCAGGGTACAAGCCTTGAGCAATGTTCATGTATGTAAGTGCGCAATGATACTTCCGACAGTATTACTAACTATTAGGAGTACGCAGGGTTTAATGTCAATTAGGCTTTTTCCTTTTCCTGCCATTGATTGCAATATTGTACACACCTCACCCTCATCAGATGGAGCCAAGAAGAATGTGTGATAAATTCGACAAATATCATCAAAATACGCAAGATTTATAACAAGGGATAGATTCTCGGTAAGATGTGAAACAATATTCATGAAAAAAATAGCAAAAGAATTTGCTTTTTGTTGACCATTTATAACTGTCCCTTCCTCCATCATTACCACCCACACATATACCTTTACACCAAGGCCAAGCAGGGTATTGATGTAAAAACAAGTTTTATTAATATCCCCCTTACAAGTCTCAAACTTAAGGGTACCTGACAATTGCACGCATTCGTGGCACGCACTGGCACGCATTGATGCGCGAACTCGCGTGAACGAGTCATGAAACTGTCGTGAACAGTGCGGGAACGATGCATGGCATGCGTGCTATGCGTGCCCAGAACTTTGAAATGTTTAAAGTTTGTGGCACGCATTGGCACGCCAAAACTAGTCGTGAAATAGTCGTGAACGATGCGCGAACTGGAGTGAACTGGAGTGAACAGTGCGGGACGATGCGTGCCAGTGCGTACCAATGTGTGCCATGCTTTGCATTCCATGCACTGTTCACGCATCGCGCACGCCAGTTCGCGCATCGTTCACGCCAGTTCACGACATGTTCGCGCATCGCAGCCTTCCCACTGACATTGTCACGCATTGTACTCCCGCATTGTCTTGCACTGTTCACTCCAGTTCTCTCCAGTTCGCGCATCGTTCACTCCAGTTCACGCCAGTTCCCGCATCGTTAACTCCAGTTCACGCCAGTTCCCGCATTGTTCACTCCAGTTCACGCCAGTTCCCGCCGGTTCACGCGGGGTTCCGCATGGTTCACGCTAGTGCACGCCTACTCCGCCAGTGGAGCTCTCATGGGATTAGGGGGTATATAAATTGACGTCCGAGGACACTCCTAGCCATTCCAGAACTCGCCAGCGAAGAGACAACATGCCGAAAAGTAGACAGCCAAAGGGAAGGGGGAGGAAAATGGACGTGATAGAGGAGACCGCTGATTGAGATTCTCCTCATTCATCATTTTCAAGTCTCGATTTGGTCATCCCGGAGACACAGCAGGATACAAGCCAGAGCCAGGTATCCAGTAATGATGAACTAAAGAAGAAGCGAGTTCGGGTGTCTAAGAAGGACATCCCTGACTACCAGTGGACAGAAGACAGGGAGACTACGTTGGCCGACCTTGTCAAGGAGAACCCCATGCTGTTTGACAAGAAACACAAGGAGTGGTTCAACAAGGTTTTGAAGAACAGCAGGTGGGAAGATATAGGAAGGCAGCTGGATCCTCCTGCCACTGGTGCTCAATGCAAAAAGCGATACGAGAACTTGAGGACGAGGGTTGGCAAGATTATAAAAAAGGAGAAAAAGAGTGGAGCTGGCCAGGCCCAAAGGAGTGGCCGTGATGACTTCCTCGTGGACACTTGGTCATTCCTCATTCAGCACATCGTCCGGGGAGAGACAGTCTCCAGTGAGCAGTTTCGTGGCTCCGAAGGAGGTGCAGAGACAGTCAGCGATGTCGACGATGATGTGAGGTCGACAGGTTCTCACAGCCATGCATCTACCAGCACCAGGAAGGACAAGGGGAAGGGGAAGGGGTCCAGCCGAACACTTGACACCACTCACAGCGACACCTGTGTGTCGGAGAAGGATTTTAGCAATATATTGAGGAATGTGAGTATTCATTGTTTTTTACATATGCAATCTTTTGCATTAAATTGCTGTACTAAATTGTTACAATGTTTGTTATATATATATATATATATATATATATATATATATATATATATATATATATATATATATATATATATATATATATATATATATATATATATATATATATATATATATATGTTTCAGCTTATGTCGAAAGCAGATTCGGTCGCCCCCACGTTCATGGGCCAGCACAAGATTGTGCACGATTTTGCGTGCCTGCTGGAAGGCTACATGCGTGCCATCCCAGTACACCGATGGCACGAATTCCAGATAGAGTGCCTCAATCTTGCACACTGCTACAGGGATTAGAGTCAGGTCTTCCAGCAGGTACAGCAACAACCATTAGTGACCTGGGCAGGCCCACAGCAGCAGCAACCTTGGCAGCCCCCTCAGCAGCAGCAACCTTGGCAGCCCCCTCAGCAGCAGCAACCTTGGCAGCCCCCTCAGCAGCAGCAACCTTGGCAGTCCCCTCAACCAAGACCCTCGCAGGCACAGCTAGAGCAGCAGCAGCAGCATCGTCCAGCCAGTCATAACTGGATGCCGCATTCAGGCCCTTCTTCCTTGCCCCGTACCACGGAGTGGCACCCAGCGATGCCAACTCCACTGTCATCCACCCCTGTCTAGGTGACTTCACCATCAGCGTCAGTGTCGTCACCCACCCTTGTCCAGGCTCCTTCACCATCACCTTCATTAGCGTCGCTGTCGTCATTTAAGACTCCATTGACCTTCCCTGTCCTGACCCCGGGGACCATCGACAGCAACCTAGATGAGGCCATGACACCCTCACCCCTCTACTCGTCCAAGGAACCTGACACCCCACCAGTCAAGGACAAGGAAATTCAAATACTTTTAAATATTTGTACATAAATGAAGTGTGATACTTGTACATATATGTTGTTTTAATGTAAATAAGATATTTATATATTCCCAAACACTTATTTTTGTCTATTACCTTAAAATACAAAGAAAGAAACAGTAAAGTAATAAATAATAAAAGGGAAGAAAAAGAAACCCCCCAAAAATTTTATATTTGCTGTCTTAATGTGAAAAAAAAATGATATCTTATTTCAAACTATTTCTATAACTCTATAATGAAGAGAAACAAAAAGGAAACGAAAAAATTAATGAAAAGGAAAGAAAAATAAACCTAATATATTTTTATATTTGCTGTTTTAATGTGAATAAAAATTTATATCTTATTTCAAACTATTTCTATAACTATATAATGAAGAGAAACAAAAAGGAAACGAAAAAATAAATGAAAAGGAAAGAAAAATAAACCTGTTTTAATGTGAAAAAATAAATTATATCTTATTTCAAACTATTTCTCTAACTTTATAATGAAGAGAAACAAAAAGGAAACGAAAAAAGTAATGAAAAGGAAAGAAAAATAAACCTAATATATTTTTATATTTGCTGTTTTAATGTGAATAAAAATTGATATCTTATTTCAAATTATTTCTATAACTTTATAATGAAGAGAAACAAAAAGGAAACGAAAAAATAAATGAAAAGGAAAGAAAAATAAACCTAATATATTTTTATATTTGCTGTTTTAATGTGAAAAAAAATTGAAATCTTATTTCAAACTATTTCTATAACTTTATAATGAAGAGAAACAAAAAGGAAACGAAAAAATTAATGAAAAGGAAAGAAAAATATAAACCTAATAATTGTTTATATTTGCTGTTTGAATGTAAAAATAAAATGATGTCTTATTTCATGCACACACTTATTTTCCTCTATTACCAATCAAGAGCCAAAACTTTTGTTTTAAATAAAAATGAACTGAAAAATAAACCAAAGAAATTTTTAAGTTTGCTGTTTGAATGTAAAAATAAAATGATGTTTTATTTCATCAACATACTTATTCTTCTTTATTACCTTAGAATGAAGAGCAAAACAAATTTTTTCTGTTCGCTGTTTTAATGTAAAAATAGAATGATTTCTTATTTCGACACACTTTTTTCTCTATTACCTTAAAATCAACAGCCTAAAAACTTTTCATGTTTGCTGCTTTTAATGTTAAAATAAAATGCTTTCTTAATACTTGTACATATTTTATGTCTGCTATTTATATGTAAATCAAATGCTTTCTTATTGAAACTAAAATAAAGGGCCACAAAAAAATACAAACGAAAAATATACGTTTCTTTTATTAACAAAATGGAACAACTATACAGCTCATGGAGGTACTACAATTTTTTCTTGCCAAGGGACAGCACCAGCAGGGGACATGTAGTAATGTGAAAGGTAGTCTCGCAGATCCTTTGCATCCTTCTGGATATGATGGCCGGGTAGAGTCATCAGCCCCTGCAGGTTTTGCTCATTCCTCTATGCACCAGGGATCAGAGCATGTGTGTCCGGATCTTTGTAATCCACTTCTGACAAAGCACCTGGGTATTTGATGAGGACGAGGTTGTGCAGGACACAGGCAAACCTGGTGATCAGGTTGATGGTGTTGGGCTTCTGCTGCATCGTCGTCAAGAAGCAACGGAACCTTTGACTTAAAATTCCAAAGGCATTCTCAACGACACATCGGGCACGAGACAACCTGTAGCTAAATATGCGTTCTCGTAGGACTTGTGACCGATGGGAGAATGGTTTCATCATCCAGGTTCGGAGAGCAAAGGCGTCATCACCAACGAAGTGATAGGGCACTGGGTGGTCATCATTAGGGATTGGTTCTGGTTAAGGCACTCCAGCTCTGTTGTCTTCTACAGCATCATGCAGAGAACAGTTGCTCCATGTTCTTCCATCCGACGCACCACCCTCTGCCCCAACATCCACATAGAGAAACTTGTAGGAAGCATCTGCCACTGCCATCAGTACAATGCTGTGGAAGCCCTTGTAATCGTAGTAGTAAGAGCCAGCATTGCGTGGCTTCTTTATGGTAATGTGCTTTCCGTCCACAGCCCCCAGACAGTTGTGGTAATTCCATCTGGAGCTGAATCTGGCAGCAACTTCCTTCCAGGCCTCTTCAGTTTTGGGGCAACGCAGCACTTCGTCCTTGTAGGCCGCGATGTTGAATTTACACACCTCGGGTATTAACTTGCTGATGGTACTTGCTTCAACCCTGAAGCTGTACTGCAGACTTTGATAGGAATTTCCAGTGGCTAAAAAGCGGAGGGTGACAGCAAGCTTGAGTCCAACTTGAAGCGGTTCCCTCATGAAGAGGGACTGCATCAGGAGGTGCGGGGTTAACTTCTCAACCATCTCTTGAAACAGGTCAGGTGTGATTCTGAGGTAATTTTTGTAGCCCCTTTGATCTTCCTTGTTGAGTTCAGTCAATAGACTGTCATAGTGTCCAAACGACTGCCTTCTGGTTAACCATTCCCTGACCCACACTTTCCTTTGTATCTTTTTTCGAGGTAGGGTTGGCTTTTGTTTCTCTTTTTCCTTTGCCAGCCTTTTCTGATGCACTCCAACAAATGCTACAGCAGCTGCCAGGTATAGGTATCTTCTCCTCAATGCAATGGTGTCTCTGACAGAAAGCATTGTTGTCTCGTCCGAAGCCAATCCAAGAATGTCCTCGGGTTGGAGAAGCCCCGTTTTTATATGGAGTGGCCAATTCGTGAACTGGCGTGAACGATGCGTGAACGATGCGGAATGATGCGGAAAGATGAGTGAACGTGTCGTGAACTTGTCGTGAACTAGGCGTGCCAATTCGTGCCATGGCGTGAACGTCGCGTGAACTTGTCGTGAACTATGCGTGAACGTGTCGTGAACTGGTCGTGAACAGTGCGGGAAAAAACCCAGTGAGTGCCATCGATGCGTGCCAGTGCGTGGCAAAAATGCTCGCAAGTGTCAGGCAGGCTTAACTCATACCATACCTCATTTTGATTTTATTTGCAACCTAAATCATTAAATTTTTGTACATATTAAACTATCGCTTATGTACCAACCCACGCTTCATGAGAGTGGAAAACTTTTAGTTTTTCCTTTTGCACCTCTAGTTCAGGTGTTACCCACAGGGGCCTAACTAGACTCCTTCTTACCCTCTTTCTTTTAACGGGGAAAGCAGAATCATAACACTCGAGCAATCTATGGAAGAACTCGTTGAAAGAAACCTTACAGTATGTGTTAGAAATACCTATCGGAAACATGAGTTAGACACAGTTAATAAACATCTGGATAGTAGTTACATTAATTAGTCTAGACTTTATATTCCTTACAGTAGTTTTACAATTTTCAAACATATACTGGGAAATGGTCTGTCAAAGAAAATAGCACAGCACCTGATGAATGAGTAGTCCCTTTTATAAAGTTAGACCAGGTGTTTAATATTAATAAAAGAAAATGATGTTATATGGTTAGACTCGTTAAACTTAGTAGGGGATGCAAATACAGGAAAATATCCATGGCCTAGCATACTGGTTGAAAATACATCAATTTAAGTTCATTATTATTATTATTATTATCATTATTATTACTTGCTAAGCTACAACCCTACTTGGAAAAGAAGGATGCTATAAGCCCAAGGGCTCCAACAGGGAAAATAGCCCAGCGAGGAAAGGAAAAAGGGGAAATAAAATACTTAAATACAAGTAACAACATGAAATATCTCCTATATAAACTATAAAAGCTTTAACAAGCAAGCGGGAGAGAAATAAGATAAAATAGTGTGATTGAGTGCACCCTGAATCAAGAGAACTCAAAGGCTATGACACTACTAGTGTATTCAACAGATTCAATTAAAAATCACCTGTTACCATAATCTTATCATGGATAGGGAATTTATTGACCACTTGACAAAAAAAAAAAAAATCCTAAAAAAAGTGCAGCATCAGTACCAGTGCAGCAATAAACACAAAAATAAGTTACCGAAATTTAGCAACTATTAAATAAAATATAATGACCGCCATTATTACGAAAAGTAGCACCGAAAAATAAGATATAATGGCTTCCATAATATAATCGAAAAAGTTAAAATCCTTAACAACCTCTTATGTTTAACATTTCATCATAGAAAATCTGCAACTCTTCCACCAAAGTTATCCCTATTTGTGTTGGCCTGTTTATATCCTGTTATATCAAATGCACAATCAGAGCTCTCGGAAAGCCACGTATTCACTAACACCAAAAGTGTCAATTTAAGCATAAAGATACATAGAAATGTTACGAAACTTGCAGCGTTTTTTCACAATTCTTTATATTAAAGGTTATCAAAGAGAAAATACCACTCGAATAAGTAGATTCCGCTTTTTTATCGTAATTATAATTTCATATGACAATTTTTCAATTTCAATAACGTTCAAAGACATAAATTTCTCTTAGAATAAACGTATTCATAATAAGAAAAAAGTTAACAACGAAAATTTGTCGTCGAAAGTAACTTAAAAAAAAAATGCAAAGGAAAAAATGAATAAAAACTAGTCTACCTCGAATATATTTGACGAGACAAAAATTGGTTTTCGTAGCGCTAAAACAGAATGAACGTGATGTGTATTCTTTTCTGCCCCAAACGATGATTCAATTCATAATCTAGAAGAGGCTGTCATCCCTAATCTTCTCGGCAGTAATATAATCCTTCCAACTACCGAATAGTGTGAAACCCGACAAAGAATATCCCTGATAAAAAAAGGTAGAAGAAGAAGCGGTAAAATCAACTCTGGATTCGCCGCCGATTCTCGAACTCTTCAGGAAAAAGGTTAAATTCCTTTTGCTCGTATGAACGAGCGAATGACTATAATTGCAAAGAGCATTAGTTTAAAAAACGTCTAAACCAAGGTTTAAGGGACGACTTTAAAGGTCCTTTTCAATTTTAGCGTTCTTCGCCCTAATATTTAAATGTGATGCAAAGTGTTTTAGCTCTGCTCTCTCTCTCTCTCTCTCTCTCTCTCTCTCTCTCTCTCTCTCTCTCTCTCTCTCTCTCTCTCTCTCTCTCTCTTCTTCTTCTTCTTCTTCTTCCTTTTAATAATGATAATAATAATGATAATGCTGTTTTAGGCGTTTCTTTTTCTCTATTATCGTGAGATTATGATTACAAAAATAAATCGAAAATGTAACAACATGGAAACGAAAGTGTAGACAGCTAAAGGTGGCTCACCGTCCGAAATTCTTCTGCAGAATTCACATGTTTGTGTGAATCCAGTCCAACAAGGAAGTACAAGTTTTTATTTTTGTTTCGTTATATTTTTCTCTTCTGGAAATATCTTTACACATTGAAATATAACAGATCGCTGTGTACTGGAGGAAAATCCTTCACGGAAAAATAAGTTAAGATATATTATTTTTTACCCGTAAGACACGCTGAGAGTGTTAGACAAGGAGGAAGAAATGATTTGATATGGAATGAGAGGTGAAGGAATCGGCCATAATGAGATTTTAGATTAATCATCGCCTCATTAGGATTAATTACGGAAATAAGCGTCCTGCTCATTACAGTGACTTGCTTGAATAATGGTGAGCAACAGAAGTTCCATAAATCATATACCAATTCTAGTAGATAGATGGAGCAGACAGACAGACAGACACACACACAGACAGTGAGTGTTGGAGGGGGCGGGAGAGTGGTGTGCTTTCCGCTGCTAACTTGTGCATCCGGGAAATCTAAATCTAAATTGGCTCCATGGTATTTTCTCTTATGGTTTTTCCTTTGGTTTACATTTTTATATGATGCATATTATGTATATACATGTATATAAATATATATATATATATATATATATATATATATATATATATATATATATATATATATATATATATATATATATATATATATATATATATATATATGAATTTATATATATATATATATATATATATATATATATATATATATATATATATATATATATATATATATATATATAGTATTACCTCAGTTTGAGAATATAATCGTGTGGGTATGTAAATAAGTCTTTTACTTGTGAATTTATCTCATTTTACAGGCCTCGTGTCAAAAGCGTTATGCACATGAGGGGTTCATGTTCAACGCCTTTATTTTTCCTCTGTTGCCACTCACTTTTTCGTTATTATGTGAGGAGTCATCAATAAGCTGCTTTCAATTAACCCTTTTTAGGTTCTATACAGCATCCCTAGAAAATAAGGCTCTTCATTAATAATATCAGAATTAAGAGTGGTTTAACAGCACTGACTTTAAAAATTGATAAGGTATGCTACAAAGAAATCCTCTGTGCTGTAAATAAAACGATTATGAATCCTAGTTCTCATTTTCATCACTAATCTTTTTCATTCTAGAACACATAAAAGCTATCCATATCAAGAACATCCAGAAAGAAAATTTATTTCTGGTAATGTCCACATGAAATCTGAAATAATAGATAAATTAATAAAAAGAAATAAATTCTGTAATTCTCATCTATTACTCAGTAATTTTCCTTTCATACACTTATTACTCTGTAAAATGTTTTTATTATCTGTACATCTTGAGGTAATATTCAGTATCCTAATCCTAAGAACTAGCTTTGTAATTACGGTCAAATTTAGTCTTTGTAGAAAATAAATAATTCTACAAAAACTGTATGTGATAGACGTTATTACTTTTAGTATTTTGTGACCGTTAAATAGAAAAATCATAGAACAAAAAATCTTTACATGAATTTTCATCCTGATGAATTACAGCTTATCTATGATTAATGGGAATTTTGTCGACAGACATCACTGCATTCCTAAATTTCAAAACAAAACTTTGCCAGGGACTTATTCGCGAAACTTTTATATCTTGACTGGTATCCTCGTTAGTGGTAATGGAATAGGAATCATTTGTTTGTACATTTGAACATGACCGAAACAAATATCTTCGCTTTGTAATGAATAACAAAAAACAACGCAATGAACAAGAAAATGTGACTGATCTTTCACATACTCGTTTCTCCTGTTCCCCTCTTGCAGATAAGTGATGGCAGTTAATTTACCATTGAGTGAAAGGATAGGTTTCAGATTGATATACGTTAAGGTAGCTCATGTGAGTATGGACCGTTGATGATGCCCGGAGGTTTAGTAAGATATTAAACAATAAGACATTTGTAAAGTAGCTCCATATGTTTCTACCCGACCAAGAAAGAAAAAGCAATTAAGTCTTCTGAAAGTATTTAATTCGTATTACGCTCAGGGCTGTATTAATTTCATCAGTGAAGACGATCGAGCTTTCTATGTTTTTAAGCTAGGCATAGGGGAAATCTGGTGAGCATGATCTAACCGGTAAGTGACCAGCAGCTATTGCCTGGTCCCTCCTGTTCCTAACTTGGGTGAAGCCAGGCTTCGATGCAGATCATATGCTTATAATACGGTTTATAGGACTTTTTGGCAGTGCAATGGTATGTCCTTTACCACTGCTTCCTACGAAAGATCATTTTACCTTTATAGGTGAACATTGATCGCAACTAGATGATGGGAGATTTTTTCTAAGTCAGCTCGAAATTAACCTGTAAATAAGAAATCAGAAATAAGAAGATTTATTTTTCATTTGTTTGAGTTCGTTCTTCTTGTTTGACGAAAAACAGGAGGACTATAAGTCAGTTATTTCGTATGGAGAATCGGTACACTAGTTTGAAAATAAAACTCTCTCTCTCTCTCTCTCTCTCTCTCTCTCTCTCTCTCTCTCTCTCTCTCTCTCTCTCTCTCTCTCTCTCTTCAATGTCGCGCTATTATTGAGAGAACCGTTAAGATGTTATGAAAGACTACTACGGAACACGTGATTTTAACTTATGCAGAGTGAATATGTCTCATCTTAGAAAATCCTGTTCTTACCATCCAGAGTTGGCCATCGCGAATATTCCCATTGACTTACTTTAACTGAACCACAGATCCTACCTTTATCCCAATACGAGATATAAACCAACGTAGAAAGTCCGGTTTTTTTCAACCCCTTCAAAGTCAGCTTTCTCGAATACTTACAAAATTTCTAGATTTAATCTAGATGCCTTTACAATTTTCCCCCTTGACAAAGACCTTGTAACTCTCCCTCAAGGGACAACATTCATCTTAGGAAACTCTATTCTTCTATCTCTATGAAGAAGGTATTTTCGATTATTCACATTGAGCTGCCTGTATAGATCTAGATATCTTTTAGGTGTGTCTGGAAATGAAGAGGCAGATTCACTGGCAAAGAGTGTTGCAGCCGAGTTGCCATCAAGAAGGTATCCCATTCTCTAATGATTTTTTACCAGCAATTAAGAATTCTATTTATAACAATTGGCAACAGCATTGGGATAGTTTAACCGAAAATAAGATGAAATTACGATTCTTATATCCCCTTGGAGGTATAATGGGATGCCCCGAAAATGGGAGACTAATTGTCGTCTCCGCATTGGTCACACTCGGATGACACATGAGTTTCTGCTGGCTGGCCAACACCAACCACATTGCGACGACTGTTTGATACCCTTGACAGGGAGGCATTTGTTGACTGAATGTCCCACTTATACCACTGAAAGAAATAGATATCTGAGGCTTGGGTTGAGGATGGCAGGTTCATCCTTGCCAAGATCCTTGGACATGTGTCGTACAATGCTAGTGGCATTTTTAAATTCATATCAGAAGCAGGTCTTCTTAATGCTATTTGACTTTTATAACATTTACCTCTCTGGTTTCAATTCTGTATTCTTTCAATCTTTATTTATAATAAACGATATCGGCGCAATGACCTTCGGTGTCAGGATGCCAGAGAACCTCAAATCATTCATTCATTCATTCCATCTGTTCCTTGACAAAGATCCTGTACCTTTACATCATAGGGCGATCCATACTGTAGTCTTGTTCTTCCTCTTCTGAGTTCGCCTTCACGACTATTAACACTGAATTATTTATGTATCCAACCGTTTGGCCTTTGAAAAAATCCTTGTAGCTCTCAGCGAAGGAATAATCCAGCTCAGAATATACTTTTCCTACTTATTCAAACTCTGCTTTTTATATTATTAACACCTGATCATTTGATTTTCTAGATATTCGATGATTGATCCATATACCCGATAACTGGTCTATCTATCCGATGATTGATTCAGATATCCGATGATCGATGTAGTTATTCGATAAATGATCTGTCCGTCCGATAACTGATCTATTTGTCCAAATAATTGATCTAGATATCCGATATTTGATCTAGATAATCGATAATTGATCTACATATCTGATAATTGATCTAAATATTCGATAACTGATCTATCCATCCGATAACTGATCTAGTTGTCTGATAATTGATCTAAATATCCGATAATTGATCTAGATATTCGATAATTGAACTATACATCCGATAACTGATATAGTTATCCGATAATTGGTCCAAGTATCTGATAATTGATTTAGATATACGATAACTGATCTAGTTATCCGAAAATCTATCTAGATATCCGATAATTGTTATAGATATCCGATAATTGATCTATACATCCGATAATTGATCTATTTATCCGATAACTGATCTAGTTATCCGATAACTGATCTAGATATCCGATAATTGTTATAGATATCCGATGATTAATATATCCATCCGATAACAGATCTAATTGTCCGATAATTGATCTAGATATCCGAAAATTTATCTAGTTATCCGATAATTGATCTAGATATTCGATAATTGATCTACACATCCGATAATTGATCTAGTTATCCGATAGTTGATCTAGATATCCGATAATTGATCTAGATATCCGATAACTGATCTATACATCCGATAATTGATCTAGTTATCCGGTAATTGATCTAGATATCCGATAATTTATCTACACATCCGGTAATTGATCTAGATATCCATAATTAATCTAGTATCCGATAATTGATCTAGATATTCGATAACTGATCTATACATCCGATAATGATCTAGTTATCCGATAATTGATCTAGATATCCAATAATTATCTAGTATCCGATAATTGATCTAGATATCCGATAACTGATCTAGTTATCCGATAATTGATGTAGATATCCGATAATTGATCTAGATATCCGATAACTGATCTAGATATCCGATAATTGATCTAGATATCCAATAATTGATCTAGTATCCGATATTGATCTAGATATCCGATAATTGATCTAGTTATCGATAATTGATCTATACATCGATAATTGATCTAGTTATCCGATCATTGATCTAGATATACGATAATTGATCTAGATATCGATAATTGATCTAGATATCCGATATTGATCTAGATATACGATAATTGATCTAGATATCCGATAACTTATCTAGATATCCGATAATTGATCTACACATCTGATAATGGATCTAGATATCCTATAATTGATCTAGATATCCGATAATTGATCTAGATATCTGATAACTGATCTAGATATCCAATAATTGATCTAGATATCGATAATTGATCTAGATATCCGATAACTGATCTAGTTATCCATAATTGATCTACACATCTGATAATGATCTAGATATCCGATAATTGATCTAGTTATCCAAGAATTGACTTAGATATTCGATAATTGGTCTATACATCCGATAATTGATATAGTTATCCAATAATTTATCTAGATACCCGATAATTGATCTAGATATCTGATAATTGATCAAGATACCTGTGAAGCTTTTGGGGCAGAATCATTTCATTATCAAGCTTCACTACAATCTTATTTTTAGTTATTATTAGTTATTGCTGTCATTTATGTCAGTGAAATTGTTTATTTAAATATTTAAACTCTCAAGAGATATGGGTGCAGGTAAAATATCGTTTAGTTTTTAATTTACTAGTGAACTTTGTTTGGTGAGCAACGATTTTACAATTCACTTTTACATTGTTTAATTAATTCATAAAAAGACTCAGACTGGAACCATTAAATTTCTAGAAGATTGATGGTTGCAACTGTGGACTGCTACTTCACACTTCGCATTCGGGATACGAAATCCATGAGTACCCTGATGTTGGCATATAGGGGATTCAATTTTTTCAACAGGTATCCACCCATCGACACTCGTCTGGGTAAATTCTTACTACATTGTCTCTCTCCTGCTGGACTTCTCTCCTGTTTCTTCTTGCGGTCAACTTGGCCATTTTTATTGAAGTTAATCAAGTGCCCGTTATGTCGGCACTTGGTGTGGGGCCTCACTCCAGGATGGCGGAGAAAGGGGAAACTGTTCTCTGCGATTGCTTGAGAGGAAAAAGCGCTCTGCCTTCCCACAGATGCTTACGTAAGCCCAATACAGGGTGCGGCTACTAAGTCACGTCATGTGACTGTTCTTGTGTGTGTTATTGGTCCCCTCTTCTGGTGTAATGGTAACGTCATATACTGAGCTTGGCGTCTTCATTGTTACCGGCTTTCTGCAATATTTCTGGTGCCTGCGACATTCGTGTGGCACCGACTAATTCTGCCGACTAGTCAGCTCAGACCCTGCGCTGGACTGTTTGTTGCGTCTACCGAATTTGCAATGTAGACATTTAACACAAACACTGGGTTTCAACTACCACTTCACTCCTCTCTTTTTTATTCTAGCTTCGCTCTCTCTTCACGAAATCGATTAAACTTATTTGTCTCTATCGAACAAAACTTACAAAATAGCTAAGCGCATACATATACTAACTTATTCAATGTGAAGTTCTTTCCCTTACATCACATACCCAATAATTGATCTAGATATCTGATAATTGATCTAGTTATCCGATAATTGATCTAGATATTTGATTATTGATCTATACATCCGATAATTGATCTAGATATCCGATAATTTATCTATACATCCAATAAATGATCTAGTTACCCGATAATTAATCTAGATATCTGATGTTATACTCTGTCAAAGACCTTGTATCTTTCTCTCAAGGAGGCATCCATTACAGAAAATTCTGTTCCTCCCAAAAACTGATATACTGGAATTAATCTAGATATCGAATCATATGCCAATACAAAGCCTTGCATCTCCCTATTACAGTACAACCCAATCAGAATACACAATTACCCAAACTTTCTGGCAACTGTTGTAGGATACAACCCACTCTAATTCAGATATCCTTGTAGCACTCCAAAATAGTTGAGCTTTGCACACACCGCCTACCCCAAGTGAGACCACGTAAGACTGCTCTCCATTTATTTTTGACCAGATTCAGAGTAGCAAATGTAGGTCATATGATCAGATAGGTTTTTCGTCATTTCCGTGCTTCAAACGTCCTATTCAGACCACTACCTTAACTCAAAGATTCTGTCTTCAGTAAACCTTACTGCTGGAGTTATTGGATGCAACACTCTCCAGATAGATAAGCAGCTTTCTACATACCCTCTGCTATACCTGATGCAGTAAATGAAGAAAAAGAAGAGCCATAGTTTCTTTAACCAAAAACCTATCATCTGAGAATCTAAAGAAACTGAGAAAATACGAGGATTCTTGTAAGGAACACATTGACGCCACAAAGGCAATGGCCTTCAATGAAAATTATATTAAAGAATTTTTTTCCAAAACGCATATATATATATATATATATATATATATATATATATATATATATATATATATATATATATATGTGTGTGTGTGTGTGTGTGTGTGTGTGTACATAATGTACGTATGTATGTATGTATGTATGTATGTATGTATATAATTTCAATACATATGGATGAGCATGTCTCTTGTCATATCACGACTAATCTTAATCTTCAGAGAGTGAAAACAAAAATCTCCTGACTCTAGTTTCAGTCATTGTCCCTTGTGCCTGGTGTAAAATTAAATTATATGA
>NC_090727.1:185919899-185929899 GCF_036898095.1 Palaemon carinicauda
AATCTTAAATCTTGTAGAATGATGAGCAAACAAAACATGATATACGATTTCTCCCAATCAAGCAAAGGGAAGTGGACCCATTACAAGCGTAGGAGATGATTGTTATCCTAAAGCAAAATGTATATCATAGGGTTGTGATGGCCTATTGGAAGCGTCCCTGCCTGGCGGGAGCCTATAGGTCTACCTGCTGAGTCATCAGTGAAGTGTTGATTAAACTTTAATCCAAAAAAACACGAGGAAGCAATTGTAATTACAAACCAGGATATACTGTACATTCTTGGCTAAAATTATTTGACAAGAATGGTAAGTTGAATAACAAATATAAAACTTGTGGAAAAATCGAGGCCCGTCTTGAAGAAGAGAAGGTAATGAACTGTTGAATAAGGGAAATATGTGAAAAAGAGGATTGACAAGATGAACCAGAGGGGCACTCAGTAGAGCGCAGACCTCCACCACCGCAGTTTTTTTCTCGCCATTTGCTCGACATAGACCTTGACCTTTAACCTTAGCATGTTTTCATACACTAACAAATTAACCAAGTTTGAAGTCTCTGTGACAACCATGTCCAAATTTATGGCTGATTTCATGATGTGGAAGTTTTACTCGTCTGTGACTTTGACCTTTGATCTTCCAAAATTTAATAATTTCTAGCTCTTTACACAAGTTTAAGATCCCTGCAAATTTTATTACTTTATGATTAAAATTGTGGCCGCACGTTGATTACCGAAATTTGACCTTTTGCTTGACCTTGACCATCAACTCAACCTTGACCTTCAACCTTAATATGTATTAATTGGCGTGGATTTTCATCAACTCAAATAAGAACCAAGTTTAAAGTCTGTGACAATGATGGCCAAACTTGGGGCTGCTTACGTGAATTGGATATATTGCTTGACCGTGACCTTGAACTTTGATCTTGACCTTCCAAAATTTAATAATTTCCAGCTTTTTACATAAGTTCATCCCTGCAAGTTTTATTACTCTACGATTAAAATTGTGACCGGAAGGTGTTCACTAACAAACACACACAAACATAGGGTAAAACGTAACCCCCTTCCAACTTCGTTGGCGGAGGTAATAAAGGATGTAATTAATGCATATTCTTCCAAATTATAAGCAAGAGCAAAACTGGTAAATTAACGGATAGAAATTGTAGAATAAGAAAAGAATGATAAAGAAAAGGCCTAGCAGATGTTCCTGCGATAAACCATCATATGAAATAGATAATGTTTGGTCCGACCGCAAAGTACAGCTATTTTGGACAATAAAATGGTGATTATTTCTACCACCGATAAGAAGCTTATAAGTCTTTACGTTACTTTTATGATCTAATTACAGGGCTCTTCTGGAATATATGTGCAAGCTCTTTCTCTATGTGTACATGTGCTCGACCTAGTAAGGAGAGAGAGAGAGAGAGAGAGAGAGAGAGAGAGAGAGAGAGAGAGAGAGAGAGAGAGAGAGAGAGAGTGGTGGGTGTGAAAGTAGAGAATAAATAGGGTAGGCTAGAGAGAGAGAGAGAGAGAGAGAGAGAGAGAGAGAGAGAGAGAGAGAGAGAGTGAGTGGTGGGTGTGAAAGTAGAGAATAAATAGGGTAGGCGAGAGAGAGAGAGAGAGAGAGAGAGAGAGAGAGAGAGAGAGAGAGAGAGAGAGAAATGAGAGAGTGGTGGGTGTGAAAATAGAGAATAAATAGGGTAGGCGAGAGAGAGAGAGAGAGAGAGAGAGAGAGAGAGAGAGAGAGAGAGAGAGAGAGAGGTGGGCGTCGGAAGGAGGCAATAAATAGTGTAGGCGAGAGAGAGAGAGAGAGAGAGAGAGAGAGAGAGAGAGAGAGAGAGAGAGAGAGAGAGAGGTTGAGTGGAAGGAGAGAATAAATAAATCAAAATGATCAAAAGAGGAAGAAAACATCTCTCAAAGAGCTATTATAACAATTGATTAGTCCAAAGCTGAATAATTGCCATAACCGATAATAAGCGTTTTATTCATAGTCTTTATCTATAATTGTCAACCAGACATTAGTGCATTTGTGAAGTACAAATAAAAAGATAGAAAAAATTAGAAGGCTTGTTGAATATATAAACTTAAATCATCTTTAGCAGAACTCATTTGATGTTTAAGGTAGTTGAACTTCTTCTGTGTTCAAGTTTGCTGAAATCGTTCAGTGTTTTACTTTGCAGAATTCCTTAACTGTTACAGTTTGCAGATCCATGTACATTCTTCTTGCTGGCAGCGCATTCTCCTTTACTGTAGTATCCAATCCTTACGTAATAGCCATCGGTCAACAGTCTTTGTGGTCTTAAATGGCAGAGGCAAGAGACTGTATCATTGCCCCATCAAGCATGACAAGGTCTTTGAGACTGACCATATATACATATGATCAGCGCCCACTTCCCCTCTCCACCCAAGTTAGAATCAAGGAGGGCCAGGCAATGGCTGCTGATGACTCAGCAGATAGACCTAAAGGCTCCACCAAACACCCCATCCTTAGCTCAGCTTTGATTACAGCAACCAAAGAAACTAATTAGTTTGAGTGGGACTCGAACCAAAGTCTGGCGTTCACCAGTCATGGACGTTACCACATCGGCCACCACAACCCTATATCGAAACTTTCTTCCCTATATGATAACCACAACCTGAGACAAGTAATTAATAAGATTATTCCCGTCACCGATTAGTGTTATCTACTTATGAAATTACGTGATCTCAATCAATTTCAAGATGGAGAAAAACAATTCTCAGTGATTCTCAAATATTTTATAGATAAGCGCAACCAACAAGTCTGATAGATAGACTGCGAATGTGCCAATGATACTGACTCCTCTGAATTTCATTGACGAAATTTCAGGTGACTGAGTTTACTGATTGCCACTTTTACGATTATATGGTAATTTATTTATTAGATACTCTGTAATAAAATTTGATGGGAATTTTGAGGTAGTCAAAGTTTTTTACAGTGAAATTTCTAGATATAGAAATTAAATCATATATCTATCTGTTTATATATATATATATATATATATATATATATATATATATATATATATATATATATATATATATATATATATATGTGTGTGTGTGTGTGTGTGTGTGTGTGTGTGTGTGTACATCTTTATGCTTTATTCTCAAAGATCTCTCGTTCTTAGGAACAAAAATGTCTAGATTTGATTTATGTTGGTCAGAGTGTTATTTTCTCTTAGCCTTTACAATTAGCTCTTAACCCAAGACCACAAACCGTGAAAAGTAATGTCTTGACACCTGTAGAATTATTAAGCCTAATCAAAGCAAATAAGCCCCTAAATACCAGATAATTAGACCTGCAGGATTTCACAGTCGGTATCTTTAATACCTGATAATAATTTATTCTTCCCCCTTGAAATTAGGGTGTCCAATTCCCCAATATTGGCCTCTGAGCTTTGGGAGACTGGTCTCTCAGTTAGCTGCTTCAACCCCGGATGATTACTCCCCACATCATCAACATCACATCCTACACCTAGTGCTTTGTGGAGCTCAGTTAAAAGTTTGGTGAACTAATCTCTCTTGGGGAGTACGAAGACGATGCCCAAACTATCTCCATCCACTCCTCACCATAATCTCATCCATGTATGGTAATCGAGTAATATCTTATAGTATCAGCTTTATTTCTAGTCATGTCCTGCTATTTAACTCCCAATATCCCTTAGGGCTTTGTTCTGAAATCTACAAAATCTGTTGAATATTATTTTATTGTTATACCATGACCTATGCCCGTACTGTAAAATAGATCTCACTAAACTGATACATAGCCTGATTTATATATGAAATTCCAGGTGATTTGAGTTCCAAATTTCACTTAACCTAACCATTGTCGGATTTGTTTTTTCAATCTTTCATTAAACTCTAATTTTAAAGACCCTGCATTAGATATAAGTTTCTAAATGTTTAAATGATTTGACCTCATTAATCCTTTCTCCTTTCAATGGTATTTCATCATTCATTGTATATTCCGTTTTCATCATCTGTGCCTTTCTTCTACTTATTTTGAGACCAACCTCCTGTGATACTTAATGCATTCTAGCAATCCGTGCAAACAATCCATTAGGAGGTGACTGTGAGATGAGTTGCATGCAACTAGCTTTATTTGGACAGAACATGAGCATTTTTAGGACCTGTTCCACCCAAGAACGGCCCAAAAATTCAAAAGCAACGATGCAAGAAAATAGAGGAATACACAGGTTATCAGTATAAGGGTAAAGTGATAACGATAATATACAAAAAACAGAAACACTGTTGCAGTGTACAAGTGTTTGTAATACACGTGGTACATGGCACTCTCCCTAAAAAAGACATACATGGGAAAAGGGGTACCCTGCTCGTGAGAGGCTTACTAATAGTTGAGTCATCTTTCAGGAGATATGCAGGTATTAGGCGATCAATTAAGACCCAATCTTCTTTGCCACGCATGTTGAAGAGGAATGCTTTCTGCATACGATGGATCATGAGAAAAGGGTCTGTGTAAGGGGGCATTAATTGTGTGGGAAAATGAGTGTTGCTGAGTGCAGAACTGTTTGTATGTGTTATTAGCTGAGGGCTTATAAGTTTGGCGCCATGGAGTGATTTTTCCCAAAACGTGACGTAGGCACTGAAGATTGTTGGAGGAGGTTGCAGACTGGAAAGATTCAGCAGGGACGACCAATGGATCGACATACACCATTTCAGCTACCAAGGCTTCTTGGGCATCTTTGGGAGTGGTCCTTAGTCCCAGGAGAACCCAGGGAAGCTGGGTAAACCAGTTGGAGTTTTTGCACTGGGACATCAAAGCTTCTTTGAGGGTACAGTGAAACCGTTTAAACCATACCAAACAAAGCAAAGCTCTTCTCCACTCTCGACCTCTTGATGGGATATTATCAAGTGCCCATGAATCGAGAAGTCATCCCCAAGACCGCAATCACCACCCCCTTCAGGACTTACTGTTAGCAGCAGGGTTGTATGTAGTTGTCTGATAAGGGTGATACCCAGGAGATTTGCTAATGATGTCCACAATATAGAGGTAAAACTGGTACTCCTGTCTGAAGTAATATGGTTGGGGATACCAAATCTCACTATCCATCCTGAGAGTAAGGCAGATGTACATGAGGCAGACTTTGCAGTTTCCATGGGAATGGCTTCAGGCCAACGAGTGGAGCGGTCAATGACGGTAAAAAGGTAAACAGGTTGAGGAAAGATGTCCATTCCTGAATCTGTGTGTCAGTGTACTTTTTAAGTTTGGCATGAAGTACATGTGTGCTACCTTCTAAGGAAGGGGGTAGACTCCTTCAGGAGTGATGCAGTGCCCTAAGGACAATACTTCATAGGTACCAAAGGGACACTAGTCATACCGAACTACAAGGCTGTCCTGTTGTAGGTGGTTGAGCACAATGCGTAGATGACGGAGGTGTTTCTCTTTGGAGGAAAAGAACACATGTATGTCATCCACTTAACATACACAAGAGTCGTGGAAAAGTGGCCCCAGTATTACGAAAGCCAAAGTAGGTGTAATTGAAGGTGTATCTACTGAAGGGGGTGGTGATGGCAGTCTTAGGAATGTCTTTTGGGTTCATGGGCACCTGATAATACCCCTTCAGGAGGTCAAGTTAGGAGAAAACCTTCACATTGTGCAAGTAGGTTCTGTCTGCATGTTCAGGCATCTGCAATACCCATACAGACGGAGAGCCATCTTTCTTCAGGAGGATATGTAAGGGTGACGACCATGGGCTTGAGGCCTTTTGGCAAAAGCCCATTTCTTCCATTTCGGCAAACGTTTGTTTAGCGGCTGCCAAACAATCCAGGGCCAGATGTCTGAATTAGCAAACATTCAGGGCCCTTACATCTTGATATGTTGATAAATACTGGAACCGTGTATGTTTGACTAAGCTCTGAATGGAAAACATTTTGGTACAATGTGAGGAGTTGGGGATAGGCATCCATGGGTGCGCTGATGTGGAAAGCAAGGTCGAAGGGGCCATGTTGGAGAAGCATAGAGGAGTACGAATCCACGTCGACTACCCATCAGTGAGCTACATCGACCAGGAGGTGGAAGTGTGAGAGGGAAATCTCACCAAGGATTGGCAATGTGACATCAGCAACGAGAAACTTCCAAGTATATTTGGTGGTTCTAAACAGTAATATGAGGGTTTCATAATTGTTGGTGGTTATCGCAGATCTGTTGGCAGCTACCAAGTGGATGTCGGCAGACTTAGATAGGCTACATAGTGTTCCTGGCAGAAAAGAATGGCAAGCACCTGTGTCAACCAAAAATTGCACGCCCATACCTGCATCATGTAAAAAGAAAAGACTAGTGACGGGAGGCTACCGCTGCAAGCAATGGCCTACTTGCACATTTTTTTGGCCACTGATAACCATTCACACATTTTTTAGCAGCAGCTCTAAATTTGGAGTGGTAGTAGCATAACTGCGGCCGATTGGTGTCAGTAAGTGGCTGGAAAGGTTGTTGATTGGGACATAAACAAGGGGAGGTATATGTGGGTGGTGGTCGACTTTATCGACGCTCCGGTACGTCACTGGGTGGGCATCTGTGTCCTACTGCATTCACGTCAGCTTTGGTCGATATTGAATAATTGTCCACTTTGTCCGTGGTTGAGGCGTTGATGGAGGTCTGGAAGGTGGTGAAGTGGCTGTCCATAAGGGCGTCAACTATAGTCATCGGTTCCTTCAAGGTCAGAACATAGACATCGGGGATGGCAGCATTTACAGGTTTGGGTAGGTGCCGTATCCAAAGGGCACGAATTGGATTCACTTCACAAAGAGAGCTATCTGCAGCAGGTTGTAGGCAAGCGTAACTGGTCATTTCCCTGAGGGGCACGAAGCCTTTTGGTCCCCCCAACGGGTTGTTCAGAGAGCTGGAAAACTTTGGCTGCGCTGCTGGCTGGTGATGGCGAGTACGGCTCCAGGAGTTATGATTTGAAGTCTTCGTACGTTATGGCGGTGTTCCAATTAGAGATTTCTGGGAAAGTGTACCAGAGGATTGCCGCAATGACCATAATCTGCCTTGATGCTTGACCGAGTCACACCGTTGATGCAAAACCAGACTTCAGAACTATGGAATCAGGCGGTAGTTTCATTAAGGCGGCATGTGCCGAAGAGGCAGAATTGATGGCTGGCATCTTAAAACAGTAAGGCACAGCAGTGAGGGGGAGGCGGAAGAGAGCGGTCACTCCGCTGATCACCAATGTACAAGCAGCCATTAAGAGGGGACTGAGAGACGAGTAGAAGGCAACTAACTTGATTTGGACAGAGCATGAGTATATATACAACCTTCCAGTCGAGAACAGCACAAAAACTCAAACAGAATGATGCAAGAAAATACAGGTATAAACAGGTTATCAATGCGAGGGGAGAGCGTTAACAACAGTATACAAAAAATAGAAATACCGATACAGTGTACAAGCATGTGTGACTCACGTGCAGTACCTTGCTGTACACATGAACTGACTTAATAAAATTTTCATAAATAAGAAGACCATAATAACCCAGGACTCTCCACAAAATTGACCGATGCACACTCTCAATGGCTTTTTCATAGAGCAGAAATACCATCTAAAGTGGATTTCTATATTCAACACATTGCTGTACAACATATCTTAAAATAAATAGTTTAGTACAACTTCTACCCTTTGTAAATCCTGCTTATTCATCTCTCAGCTTTACATCAATCTTTCCCTCTAGTCTCTTTAGAATAAGCATACTATATATTTTCAGGACAATTGACCTAAGTGTGATGCTCTGTAATTATTAAAATCAGTCAGGTCTCCTTTTTTTCTATTTTTGCCAACTAACCCTCCTAACTCCATTCATGAGGTTTTGCCTCTTCACGCCACATTCTTCAAAATAATCTTGTAAGTATTCTGGAGATCCCTTCATGTTCGGCCAATATCATCTCGGCAGTTGTTCCATCGTATTCCCTCAATCTCTGCGAATTAGTCCCTCCAGCATTCGAAACCATCTTTCGCAAAGCCTTACTTAAGAAAGACCATTGGAAACCTATTCATCGTCCCTCGCAAGGTCCATCTAATTCACATATTTTTTGTCATTATTTTTTGTGATCTTTGACTCTGTGACTACCCGGTAAATGTATTGCAGCGTTCTGCGCGCCACGAAAAAAATCAGGAAGTCCTTGCAATTTGGTAATGGGATTTTAAAGTCCGTGTTTCTTTTTTGCTTCTTCATCGAATGGTTTCCATTAGTTCTAATTACGACTCCACCACGCGTATCCTCTCGCTCCCTCCAGTTCAAAGAAAGTTTTGAAATGGGCTTTTGCTTATTTTATCCCGCTGATAGATAACTCGCTCTGATCATCGATGGTTTCTGACTCGATTACTGGGAAATCAGGGAGGGGTTGGGATAAAAAAAGGCCCATTGATTCATTGCAATTTTCTGTTTTCGAGCTCTGCTTTTTTACCCCCATTTGGTACTGAGACTCAAAATTCGTGATATTAAATGTAAAGTGCCTCACAATTATGCCCAATTTAATATAGATTTATAACATACTGTAATTGTTTAATATTAAGATTCACAGAAATAAGCATAACAGAAAACTAAGCAAGAGCAGCCTTTTCGCGCCATCAAGAAGCCCTTTCATCAGAGCCCCGTTATAAGGAATCACTGACATAGGTCCATTCTTCGGTTGAGGACGTAGGTGTGGCTGCTCTACCTCTCCCTCATTGTCCCCACTCGCCCTCCCCCTCACAATGAAAGGGGAATTTAAATCTTTAATTCCCAGGGAGAGCATTAAAGGGAATCATTCAAACTTCAAACTTGCCTCGGGGTTTGAATGACTTCTCCCTTTTTATATATATATATATATATATATATATTTTTTTTTTTTGATGTTGCCATAAGGAATTTTATAATTCGGATTTATTATCTTTGCTCGTCTTATAGCATTTATACTGTACTGTACGAGACCAGCCAAAAATGACGGTAAAGTGTTTATATAGTTATACACAAAACGCACACACACACCTTTCACACTAATAGATTACTCTCTTTCAACCCACCCAAGGGACAGTGAATATGGCCAGATATATATATATATATATATATATATATATATATATATATATATATATATATATATATATATATATATATATATATATATATATATATATATATATGTATGTATGTATGTATGTATATGTGTATGTATCACCCATCAGCCGTCACTAATCCACTACAGAACGAAAGCCTCAGACATACCCTTCCACTTGTCTCTTTATGGTCTTTTTGTGCCATTCCACAACCACAAACTTTCTTAGTTCGTCAACCCATAGTCTTTTCTTCCTTCCTCTGCTTCTTTTATCTATCTATCTATCTATCTATCTATCTATCTATATATATATATATATATATATATATATATATATATATATATATATATATGTATATGTATATATATATGTATATATATATATATATATATATATATATATATATATATATATTTATATATATACAGTATATATATATATATATATATATATATATATATATATATATATATATATATATATATATATATTTATATATATATATATATATATATATATATATATATATATTATATATATATATATATATATATATATATATATGCTTCTTGGACAGAGGGCTTTAGACTTCTGATGTCGGTGCCGCAAGGTCCGGTCCCAAAACGTAATGAATGAGGTTCGGGACTGTTTACGATATAAGATAGCAATTCTTTATAATATATTTATCATGAATATGCTCTACAATCATTAATAAAGAACAGTGCGAGTTAAGTATATAACTATTTATGTACATTAGTTTGTGATAATGCATATATCCTAGGCTAGGGTAACTTGGTTAATGGTAAATGTTTAAATTTATAATGGTTCATAAAATCAAACGGGAACATGAATGAATTAACGATTTTCCCTAAAGAATTTATAGTAAGAATGCCACTAATACAACAAGTTTAATATCCTTATTACCCAATGGTTTACAAT
>NC_090727.1:185937399-185947399 GCF_036898095.1 Palaemon carinicauda
TCTGGTCTCCCTCGCTTTTGACTTCTGGGATGTGGGCCGGATTAGCCCGGGGATCAGAAGATTCAGAAGAAGAGAACCCATAAGAGGGATTCGTTTGAATAATGATGAAGGGATTTCAGATGATCGGATTTATTTTTCCTAAGCTATTGTGGATATCTCGGGGGAGGACTCGATTAAGGAAATGTTTTTTATAGACAAATTTTTTTTTATGTACCGTCATACAAAAAACAAATCAAAATGATCCTGAAGATGACCTTTTTAGATAATTTAGGTGTATTTAATAACCGTGTGTGTGATTTTGATCAATTTTGTGGGAATTGTTTAATCTCTCTCTCTCTCTCTCTCTCTCTCTCTCTCTCTTCTCTCTCTTCCTCCTCTCTCTTCTCTCTCTCTCTCTCTCTCTCTCACCTATGAATTTCAAAGTCTTTTCATGCAGTAACATATTGCTCTGTAACAAAGCAAATAAAGTGAGCTATTTTACTCATAACATATGGCATGTTTCTTACTTATATATATCATGGGATCGAAGAGAGAGAGAGAGAGAGAGAGAGAGAGAGAGAGAGAGAGAGAGAGAGAGAGGAGAGAGAGAGAGAGAGAGAGAGAGTATCCATATTTGTCAAAATAACTTTCCATGTGCATATTGAATGTGAGAATTTTTTTTTTTTTTTTTTGCCAGCCTATTTTCTTTTTGAAGATGTTTAGATTGACAGAATGTTTGTCCGTATGTATAATTCTATGTAAAATTTATCTGTTTAGCAATTGATGTATATTCAGTGTTCATTAAATGATAACTCACTTGATTTGTAATCTCTCTCTCTCTCTCTCTCTCTCTCTCTCTCTCTCTCTCTCTCTCTCTCCATCTAGGACACAAAGACGTACACAAACTCCCCTCTCTCTCTCTCTCTCTCTCTCTCTCTCTCTCTCTCTCTCTCTCTCTCTCTCTCTCCCTCTCTCTCTCTCTCTCCCTCTCTCTCTCTCTCTCACACACACACACAACACACATATATATATATATATATATATATATATATATATATATATATATATATATATATATATATATATATATATATATATATATATATATGCATGCGTGCACACACATACACACACACACACACACACACACACATAAATATTATATATATATATATATATATATATATATATATATATATATATATATATATATATATATATATATATATATATATATGCGTGCGCACACACACAAATATGCTGTGTATATATATATATATATATATATATATATATATATATATATATATATATATATATATATATATATATATATATATATATATATATATATATATAAATTTCTACCTCATACTTGGGATCGAACGCTAGCCCCTTCTAATGAAAGGCCAGCTCGAAACCAACCATGCCACGTGAGGCCATAAAAGAAATCGGAACCTGACGCTACCCAGCTGTCCGAGGATTTACCTGGCGAGACATCAGTCTCTTATCAGCGAGTTTTACCCGATTTCCCAGCCCACCACGAGACACAATTGGTATTAATTCATTCAAATTACCACTAATGAGTCAATATGGATGAATATCAACACAACATCGTGTTCAAATAGAAATAAATTTCTACCTCATACTTGGGATCGAACGCTAGCCCTTCTAATGAAAGGCCAGGTCGAAACCAACCATGCCATGAGAGGCCATAAAAGAAATCGGAAACCTGACGCTACCCAGCTGTCCGAGGATTTACCTGGCGAGACATCAGTCTCTTACCAGCGAGTTTTACCCGATTTCCTGGCCTACCACGTGACACTTTCGTCATTCGCCAGCAGAGAGGTGTTTGCTTGTTTCAGCATGCAGATGTCCAGTTTCGCATCAAGGGTGTGACTCGCTCAACCACCAAACCAGATTATGTTCTCGCGGCGAAACCCGAGGACACCTTCCCGGAAATATCCGCCTGGCTTGTGAACAAGGAGACACCCCTATAGCGTATGACGCCATCAAAACATACCTTCCGCAGCAGTACTCACCGTCACCAGCCGCCCGTATAGCAAAGCATTTTCAGCTCTCTTAACAACCGTTGGGGGACCAAAGGGCTTCGCTCGTCCTCAGGGAAATGACCAGTATCGCTCGCCTGCAACCTGCCGCAGATGGCTCTCCTCATGAGGTTAACCTACTTTGTGCCCTTTGGATACACCGTTTACCCGAACCTGTACGCACTTTGATGACCAAAGCCGACGCCCTTATGGACAGCCACTTCAAGACCTCCATCAACGCCTCCACTCCTGATGAAGAGGACGCCTATTCAACGTCAACCGAAGCTGATGTGAATGCCGTAGGACATACACGCCTACCCCGTGACGTGCCAACCACCACCCACCACTAACTCGTGCCCGAACCAACAACTTCTACAGTCACTTACTACCTCCCATCCGCCGCAGTTTTGCTACTACCACACCAGATTTGGGGCAACCACGAAGAAATGTGCCAAGGATTGTCAGTGGCCAAAAAACGTGTAAGAAGGCCATTGCTCATGGAGGTGCCCTCCCCGTTTTTCTAATCTTTTCTTTTTACTTGATGCAGGAACGGGCGTGCAATTTTTGGTAGACACTGGTGCTTGTCGTTCTCTTTTGCTAACGGAACTCTTAAGGACACGACGTAGTCTGTCTACGTCTGCCGACGTCCGCTTGCTAGCTGCCAATTATCGGTGCGGATTTCCCCTGTCATTTCCACCTTCTGGTCGATGTCCCCCACCGACGATTGGTCAACGCAGACTCGTACTTGTCGATACCTCTTCAACCCGCCCCCTCCAACCTTGCTCTTCACATCAGCGCACTCATGGATGCCTACGCCCACCTCCTCACGTCGTACCCGGAAGTTCTCCGTCCAGAACTTCACCAAACGCCCACGCTCCTGCCAAGCACGGTATTTATCACCATATCAAGACGACGGGACCCCCTAGTCTCCGCAAAATTCTGACGTCTGGCACCGGGTTGATTGGCAGCCGCCAAACAGACGTTCGCCGAAATGGAGGGAATGGGCCTTTGCCAAAAGGCCTCTAGCCCATGGTCGTCACCCTTACACATCGTTCTGAAGAAAGACGGCTCCCTCCGTCCGTGTGGGGATTACAGACGCCTAAACATGCAAACAGAACCGGATCATTACCCCCTCCCAAACATCGCCGGCATGACCTCCTACCTGCACAAAGCGAAGGATTTCTCTATGCTCGACCTCCTGAAGGGGTATTATCAGGTGCCTATGAACCCAGAAGACATCCCCAAGACTGCCATCATATACCTTCAATTACTCCTGTTTTGGCCTTGGTAATGCTGGGGCCACGTTTCAATGTCTCATGGATGGCATATTAGGGGACCTCCCCTTATGTGTATGTTATGTGAACGACATATTTGTGTTCTTCTCCTCAAAAGAGGAACACCTCCGTCACCTGCGCATCCTGCTCGACCGCCTGCAACAAAACGGCCTTGTAGTCCAGTGTCACTCCTGAAAGAATCCATCCCCTCCCTGAGAAGGTAGCAGCCGTTCAGGACTTCCCGCGCCCTCGACCGTCAAAGCTCTGCAGGAATCTTGGGCATGATCAACTATTATCACCGTTTTCTGCCAGCCATTGCTACCCACCCTTGCTCCCCTCTACGCTCCCTCAACGGCAAGCCAAAGGAACTGAAATGGGGTCCCCTTCAAGAATCGGCCTTCTGCAATGCAAAGAAGGCCCTATAAACTGCTGAGGCTCTCACTTTTCCTATCCGACATGCCCCTCTCCTTCTCTCCACCGATGCCAGCGACGTAGCTATTGGTGCAGTACTCGAGCAGGTGGTCAAAGGCTCGCCCCGCCCATTGGCCTTCTCAGCAGAAAACTGTCCAAGGCAGAATCGGGTTATTCTACCTTCGATCGTGAATTGCTGGCGGTGCACTTGGCTGTCCGTCACTTGGGCCTTTCGTCATTATCACAGAACACATGCCTCTGGTGCACGCCTTCACTCGACAGTCTTACGCCTGGTCCGCCAGTCAACTCCGACATCTCTCCACCGTGGCTGAATACAATTGCCACCCTTCAATACGTCCCTTGGGAAATGAATCCCGTTGCCCATGCCCTGTCAAGAAACACGTTGGCTGCCGTTCAACTGGGATTGGATTACAACGCCTTGGCTGAAGCCCAACAACAGGATCCAGAGTATCAAGTATGTAGGACATTCTGCACGTCCCTCCGTTGGGAAGACTTCCCCCTCGAAGACTCCACACCACCCTCCTCTGTGACGTCAGTACTGGTAGACCGCGACCTTGGATTCCTGCTCCCATGCGCCGGCAGGTGTTTGATTTCATTCACGGCCTTTCACATCCCTCGTGCCGTTCTACTGCACAGCTGCTGAAGACGAAGTTCATTTGGCAAGGCATTTCTAAGGATACTAAGGATTGGGTCCACGCCTGTACGTGTTGCCAAACTTCCAAAGTACATCGACACATGGATTCAGGAGTGGGTGGGCACCTTTCATCAACCTCAGCGTCGTTTCACACACATTCACGTCGACGTTGTAGGCCCCCTACCCACATCACAAAGACATCGTTACCTGTTTACCGTCATTGATCGCTCCACTTGTTGGCCTGAAGCCATTCCTATAGAAACTGCAACGTCCTCCTCATGTACATCTGCCTTACTCTCAGGATGGATTGCAAGATTTGGTATCCCTGAGCATATTATTTCTGACAGGGGGTACCACTTTCACCTCTCAATTGTGGACATCATTAGCAAATCTCCTGGGCATCACCCTACATCAGACAACTGCCTACAACCCCGCTGCCATTGGAATGGTTGAACGTTTTCATCGCACCCTCAAAGCAGCTTTGATGTCCCGCTGTAAGGATTGCAACTGGTTTACTCAGCTTACCTGGGTCCTCCTGGGACTAAGGACCACGCCTAAAGGCGCCCTGGACGTCTCGGCAGCTGAAATGGTGTATGGCGACCGTTGGTCGTCCCTGCCGAATCTTTTTCCTTCTACAACCTCCTCCGATGATATCCAGCGCATACGTCACGTCGTGGGAAAATTTACTCCATGCCGCCCGACTTACAAGCCCCCGGCGAAGCATCACATACCAACAGACTTGGACTCTGCAGCGCACGTCTTCCTGTGCAACGACACTAGCAAGCCACCGCTAACGCCCCCTTACATGGGCCCTTTCCTTGTGATGCGACGCAGTCCGAAAGCATTCCTACTAAACATTCGTGGCAAAGAAGACTGGGTCTCCATTGATCGTCTAAAACCTGCTTATCTCCTACCAGATGAGTCTTCTACAGTTCGCCTCTCTAGATCAGGGCGCCTTATTTAACATGTACAGTATGTCATTTTTAGGAGGGAGCCATGTACCAACAGTGTCACACGATAGTACATAGTAACGACATTTCATTTTGTGTATATGTTATGCTTGTATCTTCACTCTCCCCTCGCACTAAAAAGAACCTTAAATAACATGTATGTTTTTCTTACCGTTAACTGTTAACCAATGTGGTGTCGCTTGAACAGGAAATTTCCTGTTGCATTGAGTTTTTTGTATATAAAGGTGAGTGTTTTGTAATAAAGTAACTCATTTGCTTTCATCCTGTCTTCTCTCGGCTTGTCACAGGTACAAAACAAAATGCAAATTCTTACTGCCGCCGTTCTCTTGCACATCTCTCTGCAGCTGTGGTAGAGAGCAGTGGCAGCTGGTAAGACTTATGGAATAGTTTGAACATTGTGGTGCAAAGCTTACGAAATGAAACCTCACCATCTGGTGGCCATCTTAAGACACGGGAAAATCTTAAAAAATGTGTCACTTTGCTTTATAAACAATGAAGTCTTGAAGAATATGTCCTTTTGTTTTATAAACATTTATATCTAATTTAGTGAACTTGAAAACAAAGGAATTTATATCTAGATCACACAAATCGGTCAAATACTTATAGGAAAAAATAAACTTCGGGCTACTCATTAGACGACCATCTTGGAAAATGGCTGCTAGCTTGAATTTTCAATTGGCCAATCGACCAGATTTGATTAGTGTCACTTGAAAAAAAATGTGTTAAATTTTATATTTGTATCACTATTTGCACTATTCCTCTCAAAAATTGCTATTATCTTGTGTCAATTAGAATGTATACAGTCAAATCATGATAATAATAATTCTAATCATAATCATCATCATTATCATCATTCTGAAAAATAGTAATGATGAAGATAATATTTTTGACGAATATTTCAAAAAGAAAAAAAATATAAATCATTAGTTGTGATTTCTATCACTTTGCATGCGATTCGGAATTATTATTTCAAAACGAGCAGATCCCTAAAATACAGAACGATGTTCTTTGCCACATCTGTTTTGATAGAACGACAACAAAATGTATCACTCGAACCACGATGAAAAATCATTCCAAAATCATTCCATTTCGTAGACTGTTCATAGAATCGCTAAAGTAGTTGATAAAATGTATCTCATTTTAAATGGAAGCAGCGTCTCTTTCCACTTACTCAACGCACACACGGACGGAGTAATTGTTTATCAATGGTCCTCTCCTGCATAAAGACAAGTAATAGATTATTAATGAGTAATCCGCAATTCTTTATCTACAAATAGCCACGTTTCCAGAACAGCATAATGGCGCATCAACTGAAATATTTTTTGTGTTGGCTTTGCATAACGTTAATTGGAATAATTCCAACGAGGATAGAAAGGGATATTCGCCAGTGCCTGTCAATGATGGTAATGGAATTGTCTCTGCAATTTCGTTTGAGAGGATGGGGGGTGGGGGAAGATGGGGACTTTTTTAGCCTGATCATTTCTGTTCAAATTGATCTATATGAGTACAGGCTATTACTCGATCCATACTAGCAATTATTGGCCACTTTATAAGTGATCACTTTATAAGTGAGCCCTTCCTAAAGCAAAAAACTTGGCATCATGAAGACCTAATGAAAAGATGCATGCAATGAATTAACAATTCGAGAAGCATTGTTCATTTATACAGTAATAAAAAGAAAACAAAATCAATGATGAAAGAGTTGATCTTTAGTTACGTTTTAAAATTATCACCTTAAAAACGTAACTAAAGATACTCTTTCATTAGGACGGATATGTTTCAGATTGTCTCCTTTTTCGGTCCATTGCTGTATTATTTCACCAGGCTTCTAAAGAAAAGAAAACCTTAAAACTAAAAAGGTAAAATTGCTTAACTTAAAATCAAAATAAATCGAGGGAATACAATGCCAGGCAGACTTCCATGTGGAATTGCTGAAATCGAGGTAAGCTCCAATTCGCTCGCTTTTAATCCTGCAATTTCAAGACTTCGCTTGCACTGAGTCATGTTTGCAATGAGAGAGAGAGAGAGAGAGAGAGAGAGAGAGAGAGAGAGAGAGAAATATGCGAGTGTCCAGTTGCATTTCGTGATACATTGCTGTGTCGAGCCTGTAGTGATGGCCGAAAGACATGCTAAACTGCAGGCAGATTTCATTTCCTTGGTTTTAGTGAATGTGCAGGACTTACTTTCTTTTCTTTCTTTTTTCAATAAATTATCGTTATACTTGTCAAAATCTACTCCCAATGAAGTGGATAATTAAACTTAGTTTTTCACTCTGACCTTCTTTATATAAAGATAATTATGGTATGTTTAATTGGCTAATAATGTTTACAGAAATACTTGCTTTGCGTCCAGTGTAAGCCAATTATCATATAGTAACGAATGAGTAGACAAGTAACAAGATGCATGAATAATAGTGGTGCTTTATCAAAGGAACTTTAATTGAAACACGAAGTTAGTATTCCTACTGCGACACCATATTGTAATCTCCTCAATATAAATCCAGTAGTTGATGAAATACTGTAGAGGTTTAAGAACGAGGCATATTACATTGTTTTTGTTGCCACCAAAAGAAAAAAAAGAATTGTAGGAAACAATTGATAAGCTAGCGTATCATGAAAAAATAGTCGATGGTAAAAATAATTGTGTAATGAGAATCAGTATTTCGGACAAGTAAGAAAAATGTCCTAATATTATCCGGCACAAGTCAAGAAAGGGAAGAGTTCTAAATGATTTTATTTTTTTATTTTTTTTTCTCCATAAAGTAATTAGTAAACCCTTAAATAACGATTACAAGAACGCCTTCCTTACGGCTCCTTCATTAAGATTTTGCCCAGTAATTGTTCCTCTTTTCCTTATTCCCTATTAAGGAAGTTTAATTGCTAGGCCTAAGGCGTTCATCGTAGTTACGCCTAAAAATCCTACGAGTATCCTCAGCCGACTCCTTGCTTAAAGATCCCTTAATTAATTCCATTAAATGTCGACATTCTTTTTCCAATTCTTTATAAAAGGAGCTTCAAAAGTCTTCAAATTTTATTAATTCTAATAGTTGACCCATAAGGAAAATTAACTCAACCAAAATGAAAACCGACTTTGATAAAATACAAATTCTGAAAATAGAAACTTCTAAGTATTTAACTATAATATTATTTTTTATCTTTCCGCACTAAATATGGGAAGCTTAAAGGAAAAACAATCCTTTTATGGATAACAAACGACATAGGTATATATATCTAATTAAAAACTAAATCTTATAAGCCAGAATACACTAGAAACGTTATATTTGATCACGTTTCAAAGATTCCTTTGTCCTGCTGAGAATATCAGCCGGTTCTATGATAGATTGACACTGTCACCCCAACTTTTGTAATGTAAATTTCTACCACTCTGTATCTATACAGTAGTTTTGTATATGCCTGAACAAGGCAAAACTCGCTTGGATTTTAAAATTTTTTTCTAATGTTTCATCTAACTATCTCTCTATTCATATATAATTTTGTACGTATACATGTATAAATAATGCATATATATATATATATATATATATGTGTGTGTGTGTGTGTGTATATATGTGTGTATATACATGTATATATAATATATATATATAATATATATATATATATATATATGTGTGTGTGTGTGTTTGTTTATATGTGTTTGTATATATATATATATATATAAAGATATATATATATATATATATATATATGTCTTACTTATAACTGTAATCGAACAGTTTAGCATGTTTTTCAAAAAGGCCCATAAAAGAAACACAGGAAATATGAATAAATCACACTATATTTCGGTCAATAAACATCGACCCTCTTCAGGATGTAAAGTAAAAATGAGGGATACAGTGGAGAGTGACGGTGTTCATATAAACCGTCACTCTCCACTGTATCCCTCATTTTTACTTTACATCCTGAAGAGGGTCGATGTTTATTGACCGAAATATAGTGTGATTTATTCATATTTCCTGTGTTTCTTTTATGGGCCTTTTTTTAAGAATATATATATATATATATATATATATATGTATATATATATATATATATATATATATATTTATATATATACATATATATTTATATATATATATATATATATATATATATATTTATGCATGTATATAATGTATAGATATAGAGAGAGAGATAGATTGATACAATGGATAGATTTACTCAAAACAATATATTTATCGCAGGAAAATCATCAGATGTTACAGTTGCAATATAAATCTCTCCAACGTTTTAGGAATGTAATGCTCACCTTCATTACTTAAATGCAAACAATAAAAGAAAGATATCAGAAGCAAAACCAAGATAAAGTATATGGTAAAACACCCATAAAAAGGACTCGGAGGAATTAAAACACGCGTATCTATATGGAAAAGTATATTTGACAGCGTTAGCAAATATTCTTAAAAATATAATTAAAAGGATATACAAATGTTGAAAATACAAACACAATGATACATTAACTCTGATATAGCGATATAAGTAAAGGTGTTTGTGGTAAGTTTAGCCCGGCTTATTATTGCTCAATTTCCATAACTCTTATTATCTACAGTTTTTGAACGTTTTTTGGGCAAAACTCTTGAATAATTAGCAATTTAGCTTTCGCAAAGGTCTTTGTGCATGTGATGCCCCGCTTAACAATTTCCAA
>NC_090727.1:185954899-185959899 GCF_036898095.1 Palaemon carinicauda
TTGGCTGCGGGTGATCTGTCACTAAAGCAAGGTTGGTAGGACCCTCTTGTCCCTTCCCCCTCTTTCTCCGTAATGGCCTAGCCATTACTGTACTGTACGTCGTTCTACATCTGGACCTAGTATAGGTTAGGATGTGGAATTGACTCAGCCCCTTGCCGGACGGCAGCTCTGCCGGACGGCAAGGGTCTTATGTTTTCGAGTGCTGCCCGGACCTCTCTTGGTCCCTCATCCATGCCTGCCTGTAGAGCCAGACGGCATTGGTCAGGAAGCCTGAATTAGTTTCTCCCCTTCTTTATATGCACTCTTTTGGTTGCCGGGCTTGGAGGTTGTGTACACTCTTATCCCGGCATCCATTCTATTTTTCTTCTAGTGCTGTACCCGACCCGGCTGCCGGCCTATGAGGCCGGCAGCCGGGGCAGGTGTAGTCCCTCTGGTTCTTTTGCTGCCGGCTGGCATCGGTCTTGTACCTTTGCCGGCCGGCTTATGTCAGCCCTTGTCTGCCGGTCACCAAGAGTGTGGCCGGCAGCTGGGTACTACCTTGTGTAGTTGCTGGCCGGCAGCCATTTCCGGCCAACATTGGCTGTTACCGGCCGGCAGTTGCTGCTGACCGGCATATGCATTTGAACCAGAGTGCTGCCGCCTTATAGCTGTTAAGTAGTATACTTTAAAGCTAGTTATGGTGTGTGCCGGCCGGCAAAGGCCGGCCGGCACGCATCCCCCTATACTGTACTAGTATTCTTCAGTATAACATATACAGTAAGAAGAAAACTATGGTAAGAGTTTTGGTACAGCACTGTGTCTTCTAACACTATTGTGTTTTCTCGCACATCCTTTTGCTGTTGCCCTACAGATAGGAAAGTGAGTTCTTTCCTGTCTATTATCCAGGATTTTAAAATCATTGCATAGGTGTGAGCTCCACCTGTTTCCTCTGGAAACCTTGCATTGGTTACTCTAGAAGAGATTAACCATTTGATTTTATTATCTGGAAGGCTGCAACAATGGGTTGTGAGGGAAACACAAGTGTGTGTCTTTCCTTTCTGAATTGTTATGCTATACTATGCATATCCAGTGATACATAGTTCACTTGATACTCATGGAAATTTCTTCTCTTTACAGAAGGACACTCCGAAGTGGGGAAGTGCTTTCTGCAACGTCCGCAGCAAGAACCTCTGCGGACATGAGTTTTTGTAGGAGACACGCAGCATACGCTGTCTCCAAGGATGATCTCCAGTATTGGGACCCTCAGGTATGTACTGTGTGCACTAACCTGATTACTGAGACCTTTAATTCCCCTAGGACAGAGGAATCAAGGGATATAGCTAGGAAGAAGCTTCGTACCTGGGTAAGGGGGCTTCCGAAAAAAAAAAAAAAAAACACTTCTGGCCCTTATCTTCCAAGTGAGAAGATGAGGGCGTATCTTTTCCCTAAGGCATCAGCTGATGCAGTGATTCCCCAGCCTCAAGAGGAGATCCCCTAAGTTCAGATCCAGGTGGATGCTGAAATCGCGGTCGCGATGCAAGACATCCAGTTAGATGACAGAATGTCTGATGTGGACGGGTGTCGGGAGGAAGACCTCCTGGCAGAAGCCCAGGATGAAGTTCAAGCCCCAGACGTTGTAGAGATAGACGTCGACGAGGTGTCGGTTACTCCGGTTCAGATTCTGGAGCCTATTCCCTCTACATCGGCCGGTCTCCCAGTAGAGCTGGGACAGGCCCTCTCTTCTATTGTTGGAATGATCCAACAAATGCAGAAGGAGAATCAGGAGAAGGCGGCTGCAATGGAACTGCGAAATGAAGTGCCTTGCAGAATCACAAGGGCCCCAGAAAAAGCTCAATGTGAAAGACCTTCCCTTGTGCTCAGATGCTAACCCATGGAGGTATGCTGAGCACATGCCGATGACGACTGAAAAGATCGTCATCTCGGATAAGCTGGGCTCAGTTCCCCTGGAGGAGGTGGAATTCTGGCCCAGCAAGGCATCATATCCGGACTGTTATGTCCGGCTGAGGAAGGAACCAGCTTCAAAGGAGGAGACAGAGCCGAAGGAGGTCATAGTGATGGACCATGCTAAGGCTCAAGCTCTACTTTCATCCTCGATGAAAGAGAGGGGCTTCTCTAACTCATAGGTAGCCGCATTGAATAGGAAGCTCCCCTTCCTTTGTGTCCCTCGCCTACTAGAGCCTTCCCCTTTTTACAGAAAGGTTTTTTGGCTGTACTAAAAGCAGTCGAGGCCGGCAAGTCTTGCCCCTCCCTAGAGGAGTGTAAACCCTTGTCGCTGGCCCTGCCTATGGACCACAAAGACTGGAAGGACGTCCATCTTACGTTCTCAGTTGGAAAGTTGGAGGCTGATATTGCCGGACGTCAGTTCGGCAAGGACCTCCCTAAGCTGTCTGACTTTCTTTTGCGAAGAGAGTTCGATACAAAAGAAAGACTGACTGCCTCAATGTCTCTTCAGACTACTCTCGAGACGATGACAAGTGACCCCAAGGTCCATGAAATGTTCATGGTAGTGGCCAAGTCTCATCTGGCCACAGTGACGAAGGACCTTTATGGCTTCGTCAAGGCAAGGAGAGCTTGTAGGGAGTTCGTGTTTACCTCGGCTACGGTGAGGCACGAGCCAAAGAAACTAATCTCCTCCAACATTTGGGGAAAAGACCTTTTCCCTACCGACTTGGTCAAAGAAGTTGTTGATAAGGCCGCCTTGGAGAATAGAAACCTTCTCCAGAAATAGGGCCTGGCTATCAAAAGAAAGTCTTCCCCGGATGAGGGTCCTCAACCAAAGAGGAAGACTATGAGGACTAGGCTACCGTCTCGACCAGCCAAGCCTCTTAGACAGCAACAGCAACTGCAATTGCCATTGCCCCCAGTGCCCCAGATCGTGGCACAAACCCCGACCACTTTTCAGTGGGTACCCCAGGCCGTGTCGACACAGTCCACGGCATTCACCCCAGCGTTCGAAGGGCAGTCTACTTCCTTTCGAGCAAAGCCTAGAGGAGCAGCCAGAGGCTCGTCTAGACGCCCCTCAAGGGGAAGGGGATTCAGGGGTGGTCGTGGTCAGGAAGGCAAGACCTCAGGACGGCAGTCCAAGTGAGGTGATACCGGTAGGAGGGAGACTTCTGAAATTTCAGGATCGGTGGACCTTCGATCCCTGGGCCCACAGCCTACTCAAAAATGGACTGGGCGGGAGCTGGTACAGCACTCCACCCCCGTGCCTTCGGTTTTTCCAACACTCCACCCCCGTTATGGAGGAGTATGTTCAAGAACTGTTGGAGAAAAAAGGTGATCCGAAGGGTGAAGCCCATCAATTTCTAAGGGAGGCTGTTTTGTGTTCCCAAGAAAGACTCGGAAAAGCTCAGAGTCATTCTGGACTTGTCGCCACTCAACAAGTTCATAGTGAATTGCAAATTCAAAATGCTAACACTGCAACACATAAGGACCTTACTGCCCAAGAGGGCATATTCCGTCTCTATAGACTTGTCAGACGCCTATTGGCACATTCCAATTAGCCATCGACTCTCCCCCTACCTAGGGTTGAGGCTACAACGAAGACTATACGCCTTCGGAGCCATGCCATTCGGGCTAAACATAGCCCCAAGGATTTTTACGAAGCTTGCGAGCGTAGCTCTCAAACAATTACGCCTAAAGGGAATTCAGGTAGTAGCCTACCTGGACGACTGGTTGGTGTGGGCAGCATCTGAGACAGAATGCTTGCAAGCTTCCAGTCAAGTGATCCAGTTCCTAGAGTACCTAGGCTTCAAGATCAACAGAAAAAGTCTCGACTTTCTCCATCTCAAAAGTTCCAGTGGCTGGAAATCCACTGGGACATTTTGTCACACCGTTTCTCCATCCCGGCGAAGAAAAGTAAGGGGATAGCGGGTTCTGTCAAGAGACTTCTAGATTCCGAAAGGATATCAAGACGCGAGCAGGAGAGGGTACTGCGCTCTCTCCAGTTCGCTTCGGTGACAGACCCAGTGCTAAGAGCACAGCTAAAGGATGCAATCGGAGTTTGAAGAAATTATGCATCAAACGCGCGAAGAGATCTGAGAAGACCAGCCGCTTCGACTAAGTACTCTTCTCAGGCCTTGGTCCCAAGCCAGACATCTAAAGAAGTCGGTTCTTCTTCAGCCACCTCCCCCGTCGGTGACGATTCACTCAGACGCCTCGAAGGAGGGATGGGGAGGTCACTCTCATCGGAAAAAAGTCCAGGGGACTTGGTCCAAGCTATTCAAGACCTTTCACATAAAACTTTCTAGAAGCTAGGGCAGTGCTCCTTACCTTAAAGAAAGTCTCCCCGCGTCACTCGATCCACATAAGGTTGGTGATAGACAGCGAGGTAGTTGTGAGATACTTGAATCGACAAGGATCGAGGTCACCACCTCTCAACCAGGTGATGTTGGCCATCTTCCGATTGGCGGAAAAGAAGAAGTGGTACCTGTCGGCAGTTCACCTTCAAGGAGTCCGCAATGTGACAGCGGACGCTTTATCCAGGTTCACACCGATAGAGTCGGAATGGTCCTTAGACGCAGGATCATTCTCCTTCATTCTGAATCAGTCCCAGAACTGCAGATAGACCTCTTTGCGACGAAAGACAACAAGAAGTTGCCCCTGTACGTGCCCCGTACGAGGACCCCTTAGCTGAAGCAGTGGACGCGATGTCCCTCGACTGGAACGGATGGTCCAAGATTTATCTGTTCCCTCCTCACAACCTTCTGTTGAGGGTCCTCAACAAACTGAGATCCTTCAAGGGGTAGCGGCAATAGTGGCCCACAAGTGGCCGAACAGCGTGTGGTTCCTCCTGGCATTGGAACTGTAGCTGAAGTTTGTACCACTACCAGATCCAGTTCTGACCCAGCGAGTCCAGAAGTCAACTGTCTGCGCTTCATTACAGAAAACCCGGACCCTGCAGCTCATGATTTTCTCTCCCTAGCGGTGAGAAAGCGTTTCGGGATTTCGAAAGCCAGCATAGACTTCCTTGAGGAATATAAGTGCAAATCTACTAGAAG
>NC_090727.1:185964899-185972516 GCF_036898095.1 Palaemon carinicauda
TATCTCTTAACCTTTTAACTCTTGGTCATTTCCATTTTTATAGTTTAGTTCTTAGCTTACCGGAATTATTTGCAATCACAGTTTTATGTACAATTTGCTTCCCTCATGACAACCAAGTTCGTTCTTTCTCTCTCTCTCTTATATATATATATATATATATATATACATTATATGTATATATACACACGTATATTTATATGTATATATATATATATATATATATACATATACATATATATACATAAATATATTATATTTCTATGTACATATACATACATATATATACATATATATATATATATATATATACATATACATATACATACATATATATATATATATATATGTATATATATATATATAATATATTATAATATAATTAAAAATGGAGAAACAACCCTATGAAGAAGACATGTGGGTTTTATGAAAAAATTTATTTTTGAACGACTTGTAATCCGGGATTGTGACTGACAGAACAAGGCCTCTCCCCTATAAGACCTTAATCCATCTTCTGTTTCAGGAATTCTTCAGATTTCCCCATGATATATTCTGTCTCACTCGCCACTTTCGTTTGGTTTGTTTATAGCTTTGCAGTTAACCCACCGAAGGGCAGCAAATTTTCACAGATTCTAGCTTTCTGCACTTATCTCTGTTACCTAACCCCACGAAGAGTAAGGGCTGACTGTATGTATATACATATATATATATATATATATATATATTATGCATATATATATATATATATATATATGTATATATACAGTATATATATATATATATATATATGTATATATATATATATATACTGCATATATATATATATATATATATACACTACATTTCTCAATGTGGACAAGGGAAATAGTTTTTAAAATCCATGTATTATTGATACCGACGTTTCGTGATTGTCATTATCACATCTTCCCGGGCTACAAATGAGAAGCATATAAATAATATTAAGAAACTAATAAAAAATATATATACAAATTTATATAAAAAATAAAATTAGTAAAATAACTAAATATTCAAATGAAAATACGGATAAAACAGGATTAGAAACTGAATGGCATCAACAAAAACAGAACAAAACTAAGAAGGCTATGACTATTGTAATTGACTGGAGGGAGGTTGGGTGTTTCACGATGGAACTAGACTAGTCTTTTAATCAGTATTGACTCTAGAATAGGCAAGTCGTGGTTATGAGATACATCCCCTATAATGCCAAAATTTCTATTTTGAATATTTATTTTACACATTTTAGCCTGATTGCAAATATTTGAATGTTCTGGGCTGGATATTCTGTAACCTGTTCGAAAACTCACACTTCTACGATAATCAGTTTTTACCTTCAACAACCTCTTGGTAGATCCTACGTAGGTCCCAGAGTTACACTTTGGGAAATATATCGATGCACAACACCAGAGGATATCAAAGGACTCGATTGATCTTTTAAGATGAAAAATCGAGCCAACTCTGAGAGAATTCTTTAGAATTAAGTTTACTTCAACACCTGGATAGTGTTGTTGAATGATTTGTGTAAACTTCGTCTCAGGGAATCATTATGAACGAAAGGGAAACTTGCATAAAATTTGGTTTTAGGTACTGTGGTTATTATTGGAATCTGTTACCTTTGCCCGTTCGTCTACACAGAATCTTACGCTAATATAAAATTGTTAGAGCAGATAAAGTATCATTATCATCATCTTCTCCTACGCCTATTGACACAAAGGGCCTCGATTAGATTATGCCAGTCATCTCTATCTTCAGCTTTTCATTTAATACGTCTCCATTCATCATCGCCTAGGTCTTCCTACTCTTCTTGTGCCTTATGGAGCCTAGCTAAATGTTCGGTGAACTAATCTCTATAGGGGAGTGCGAAGAACATGCCCAAACCCTCTTCATCTACCCATCACCATTATCTCATCCACATATGGCATTCGAGTAATCTTTCTTATAGTTTCATTTCTAATACCATCCTGCCATGTAACTCCCAATATCCTTCTGGGGGCTTTTCTCAAATTTAGTAAATCTATAGGAGAATCTTTCATTGTCATGCCATGACTCAAGTCCATATAGTGGGAAATATCGAATAAAAGGAATAAGGATATAAAAGGGAATAAGAAGAATAATGAAATGAAAATGATAGATGAAATTAGTTATAAAGAATTAAAGTAATGTGAACGTGAAACCTATAAGAATTAAGAGAGAGAGATTTAGGTCATGTTACCGAGAGTTATGAAGACGAGCCGGCGAGGAAATTGTTGCATTTTATGCTCAATAAATTAGTCTTACTTTACCATATAAACATTAACGCAGATAAAGTATAGTGGGAAATATCGAATAAAGGGGTAGGAAAAAGAATAAGGATGAAAATGGAATGAGAGGAATAATAAAATGAAGATGATGGTTGAGATTAGCTATAAAAAGAATAAAGTAACTCGGCTGCAAAAATTAAAGGAAATAGGAGTGAGAGACTTATGTTATGTTAGCGAGTGTTGGGAAGGCGAGAAAAGGTTTGCTTTTACTCGATAAATTCATCTAGTGTATACGAATTTTACATTGATATATAGATATCAACGCAGGTAAAGTATAGGGGGAATTTTCTAATAAAAGAAGGAAGAAGTTTAAGGGAAAGAGGGGGAGTAGAATATGTAAAGTTGTAAACATTATTAAAACTCAAATTGTTTTATTTTTATACTTTCTTAAACAGAAATACAGCTTAGTATATAAACTAAACACATCAATTTCTTATTAATAATTATTTCTTTTAAGAAATATGAAATATCTTTCAATAGCATACCTTGATAAGGGATTTATTTAATTCGAAAAGTGAGGTTACCGACGGCGGGCCATGCAGGGTTAATCAGCTGATTAGGAAAGTAAAAAGTAAACAATGAAAGAGATTATTTCGCTTTTTTATTTACAAATATGATACTAAAATATGAATATTACATGCATTATTATTGGATAGAGTTAATTGAAACACAATTTAATCAAAATCCGGTTCATTTCAAGTATAGTTGTAATTTTTTACTGCTGTAAATGGATATACAGTTTGCAGTGAGGGCTGGGATGAGCTGGTTGGAGAGAGAGTCAAGTGGTGCAAAGCACACCTAGTGTGGAGGAGCATGGGCTATTTAAAATCATCACACCGCTAAAATTTTCTTCTCAAATATGTGATTTTTTATTTAAGAGGTATTACGGTTCTCTGTTTCACGTGTAAGTGATATCGCGAAGGGAGAACTCGTGGGAAATAAGGCCTGACTGTGTGTGTATATATATATATATATATATATACATATATATACACACATATATATACACAGTGTATTTTTATATATACAGTGTATACAAATATATATACACAAATATATATATATATATATATATATATATTTATATATATATATATATATATACAGTATATATATATATATATATATACATATAAATATAAATATATATATATATATATATATATATACATATAAATGTTTGTGTGTGTAAATATCAACCACAAAGGCATTTAATACCAATTACTATCTTGGTCATTTATGGTAATAGCTTCTGTCTGGGCAGAGATTTGAACCCTTGCCTATCCAGCCGAAACAATGGCTGTGAGGACTCTACCAACTGAGCCATCTGTGATATATATATATATATATATATATACAGAGAGAGAGAGAGAGAGAGAGAGAGAGAGAGAGAGAGTTTTACAAACTCTTTACTCAGATATCAAGGGAAAGATGGCTTGATCTTAACTGTTTATTGAACCTGATTTCAAAAATAATTTGCACATCAGAGTAGAAATGGTTACCAGATGGATGAATTTACTCCCACTCTTCTATCAACCACGCGTAGTGTAGGGTCACATTTACAGTACAGACTACCAGTAATGATAGTCTCGCGTGCTTAAGATTTAGTCTGAAAAAGACACAAGCTGTACTCTTTATCATCGTTCTAAAGATTTCTGATGTAATTTATCTTGTGGCGAAGTAGATTGTTTCACTGCATTCATAAAAGGTATATGGAATCATTTGGTATAGGATTATGATATAGTGGGGATACCTTAATGTGGTGAAAGGGTTTTCATTTCGACATGTTCAGTAAAGCTGTTCCAGTCAGGGCCACCCATAGAACGTTGGTTTGCAGTGAGCAATCAGATGATAATCTCCCATCACCACCTATCCGCACTAGCCAGTGTGGTAATAAAAACTGGACAAACCCCAGATGAGGCCTTTTTCCAGCAGTGGCCTAAAAATAACCTTATTTGATGTTGTTCTTCTATGTTATAGTTCATGATATTAATAGGATGGCATACGTTTTATGCGGTTTGCTATTAGTGGTGTCCCTTTTCATCATAACTAGTGTCATAAGATACATTTTGGAGACAGGAAAAAACAATAATTGTCATTGCAAGGAAGCCTCTGCACCATGGTATTCCACTGTCTGGATTAGCATCCTACTTTTCCAGCTAGAGTTGTAGTTTAACTAATAATAAAACATTATTCCTTTATGTAAAGGGAGCTTCTTCTTATTATTATTATCATTATCATTATTATTATCATTATCATTATTATTACCATTATCATTATTATTATTGTTTTCTCCTTAATCACAGTCTACAGAGACTGGTGGTTTATAGTGTGAAATTCCGGGCTACATCCAGCTTCCTTAGGAAACCATCATTCTCCTTACCATACGTGCTGTTTCAAGTAGTACGTTCTTTTGCACAAGGGTTGTGGCTATATCGGTTCTTACCTTCTCAAGATTCCTTCTCAGTGTCTTAGGTATGGTCCCTAGTGTCCCTGTGATTATTGACACCACTTCTACATGTATATTCCATAACCATAGTTAAATTTGTAGGTCTATGTACTTTTCTATTTTTTTATCTCCCTTTATCTTCCATCCTTGAGGCTCACAATACTACGACATCTATGAGTGATACTTTTCCTTTGTCTTGTCAACCAGACTTATGTCTGGTAGATGTGCATGTATTACCCTGTCCGTCCTTATACTGGAGTCCCAGAGTAGTTTATACTGATCGTTTTCTTCCATGGCTTGAAGTTGATGTTAGTACCATTTATTGCTACATTGCATTATATATTTTCTACAGAGACTCCAATGGATAGCTTTAACCACGGTATCATGTCGTTTCTTATATTGATTCTTCTTTTGCCATTTCCTTCACTTTGACGAGATGGTAGTTCCGTCTATTGCGCGTTGAATATATCTTGTTTCAAAGCCCTGATCTTATGCTGTCATTAACATCCCTTCAGTTTTCTACTTAAGTTCTCTTCTCTTTAGCCGCGGCCATGTTTCTTTAAAAGTTTAATGGCCACTCATGAATGGCAGAGGCAAGGACAAGGACATTGCCCTATTAAGCATGACAATACACTAGGGCCTGACCATGTATACGTATGATCAGCGCTCAAGCCCCCTCTCCACCCAATTTAGGACCAAGGAGGGCCCTGCAATGGCTGCTTATTACTCAGCAGATAGACCTATAAGCTTCCCCAAAAACCCCATCCTTAGCTCACGCAAATGGTATGGTTGTAGCGACTAAAGGAACTAACGATCGAACCTCAGTCTGGCGATCACCAGTCAGGGACATTACCACTTAGGACAACAATTTAGCATGTCTCAGAAATTCTCCATGCATTGGTTTTCTATTTCTTCCAGTCTCTTCTTGTCTTTCCTCCTTATACACCTCTGAATTTTAATCCTTTTATCAAGTTTTCTTCCTGTGCAATATTTAACTATTCATCTTCACTGGTCTTTAGGCACTGATCCAGTGCTCTACTTTCGATATTGACACAATCTTCTATAGCACTGATGAGTCCTTTTCCTCCTTTACTGCATGGTAAATAGAGCCTGTCAATATTCTTTCTTAGTTAAAGTGCTTGGTAATTGTTCATTATTATTATTGAAAATAATGGCTGCCTCAGTGGTATTTATCTTGTAGCTGAGCTTCTGAATCTCTGATACTTGTTCTTTCATGAGTACAGCATGCAGCCAGTAATTGCGCCATGTTGAACATCAGTAGTAGGAGAGCAAACTGCGTATAATAAATTTTATCATTTTACTAAATTTTTGTAAAGTCATAGAATTTATTTTATGCATTTTGCTCTCCCCCTACCAATCACCACCATAGCACAGTTATCATTTTCAAGGAAACTTGCTTAAAAGAGGGTCTGTTTCCAAGACATTATTATTATTATTATTATTATTATTATTATTATTATTATTATTATTATTATTATTATTATTATTATTATTATTATTATCAGAAATGAAAACTGTTGTTATTATCATTATTTATTTATTTATTATTATTATTATTATTATTATTATTATTATTATTATTATTATTATTATTATTATTATTATTATTATTATTATTATTATATTATTTTTACAATTATTTATTATTATTATTATTATTATTATTATTATTATTATTATTCAAGGAAATTTTCCGAAGAAGTAATGAGAATTACAAGGTAGACAATGCAAAGTACTCCAGTATTGTTAGTGAGATCAAAAGAAATGCCAGGAATGACTGGAGAAAATACTTAGACAAAGCAAAGGAGGCTGACAAAGATATGAATTAAGGAAGTGGCTATAGCGTAAGAATTGCTCATAGAATTATTAATGAAATCTCGACTGGGGCAAAGAAGAAAAAGCATATATCTATCAAAAAGAGAGCTTTATCTATTAAAACAACAGAAGATGAACATAGACAACGTTGGATGGAACACTTTAGTGAGGTTATGAACAGAAAATATGCAGGTTATAATTTGATTGTTATATCTGAAGCTGACGAAGACCTTGATGTGCCCATGAATGAATTTTATGTGTTCGAAGTCGAAGCTATCCTCAAAACACCAAAGAGATGGAAAGCCCCTGGATTCGATGGAATAGCTGCCGAGATGATACTGGCCGAAAATTAAGTGACGCCCAGAATACTTACAAGTTTATTTTGTAGAATGTGGCATGAAGAGGCAAAACCTTAGAAATGGGAGTTAGTAGTGTTGGTGAAAATGACCAAAAAAAAAAAAAAAAAAAAAAAAAAGAAAAAAAAAAAAAAAAAAAAAAAAGGCCTGACTGATTGCAACAATTACAGAGGCATAAAACTTACGTCAGTTATGAAAATATATAGTATGCTCATTCTAAAGAGACTGGAGAGAAAGATTGATAAAAAGCTTAGAGACGAACGAGCAGGATTTAGAAGAGTAGAAGTTACACTGACCAAAATTTGATTTTGAGACATGTTGTACAGCAATGCATAACCACTTTTGATGGCATTTTTGGACTATGATAGTGTGCACTGGCCAATTTTGTGGAGAGTCCTGCGTTATGGAATTCTTAAATATATAAATTTGATTAAGTCAGTTCATGAGCATAGTAAGTGCAAAGTTAATGTTAATGGAGTCTTATCAAATGAATTTCCAGTGAACAGTGGAGTACTCCAAGGGAATGTGTTGTCACCAATGTTGTTTATCCTCCTCATGGATTTTGTAATGCGTAGAACAGTCGGAGATGGTGGAGAAGGATTGAACTGGATTGGTGATAGGAATTTAGCAGATCTAGAGTATGGTGATGATGCTGTCCCTG
>NC_090727.1:185975516-185990516 GCF_036898095.1 Palaemon carinicauda
ACTGTGTCTTGTCCGTCAACATAAATCTCGTATATCTGGATGGTAGCTACGATGGCGAATAGTTCTTTCTCCACAGTATGGCAATTTAGTTGGGAACCCATAAATCGTCCACTGGAATAAGAGACTGGTAATAGATCAGCTAGTGTGGGCAGGTTTTCTGTTATGGCTGTTATTGGAGCAGGATGCTGTAATAAAATGCCCGCATATCCAAGATCACTAGCGTCTGTTTGGAGATAGAATGGTTTGGTGAGGTTAGGTGCCATTAATATAGGAGGAGATGACAAGTAAGTTTTTAGCTGGTTAAATATTTGATCATGTTGTTGGCTCCAAGAAAAATTTACTTTTGAAGAAGTTAAAGCAAATAGTGGTCCTGTGAATGGTGAGAAATTTGGACTGAACTTAGAGTAATATCCTACCATAACTAGAAATCTTTTTAATTCCTGTTTGGTAGTTGGAACAGGATAAGAAGTTATGGCGCTAACATTTGCATCATGGGGTAATACTTTACCACTGCCAACTCGATGACCAAGGTAAGATACCTGACCTTTGCAAAAATTACTTTTTGCTAAGTTGATATATATATATATGTTGTTTCAACCTTGAGAAAACTTTTAATTTTTTGAATATGGTTTTCCCATGTGTCAGAGGCAATAATGATGTCATCTAAATATACAAATACTTTTTCCAAGTCTTGGTCAATGGTATCTTGTATTCTTGGTAGAGGATACGAATCTTTAATTGTTAAAATATTAATCTTCCTGTAATCGGTACAAAGACGAAATTTACCATTTTTCTTTCCTACTAGGAGACATGGGGAAGCCCATGGTGACGCACTGGGTTCTGCCAATCCTTCTCTTATCAAGTAGTTCACTTCTTCTTTCATGATACCCAATTTCTTCTGGGATGTTCGATAGAAATCTTGTTTAATGGGTGCAGCACCTGGTTGTAGTTTGATGTCATGCTTTAGCATGGTGCATCTGCCTGGTTCATCTGAAGTTATACTAGGAAATTCATGGAATAAAGCTACTAAAGATTTAAATTTTGATGCAGATAAGGGTTGTAGATAGTCTGATAAGTTTTTCCAAGATCTTTGAGTTTTGAGAATCCTGCCAAGATGCAGTTATTGGATCATCTGTAAATTGATCCATAGGCACAAGTAATCATTACCGTTTTACTTTCAGCTGTTGAGGGAGACAAATAGGCCTTTAAGAGGTTTATGTTGACTAATTGAGTAGACTTACGCTTATCTGGAGTGGCGATTATATAGTTGGTTGGCGAGATACGTTGAGTGATGGTATAAGGTCCCTGGTATTTCTCTCGTAGGGGAGAGCCTGCAATCGGATGGTATAGCAGCACTGCATCTCCTACTTTGAAACTTCTGGTTTTAGCCTTTTTATCATAGTTAATCTTCATCTTCTCTTGAGCTGTTATCAAGTTAGTTTTGGCAATGGAGTGAAGATCTGAAAGTTTCTTGTTGAGTTCTGAAACATATTGGGAAAGAGGTACCTCATTATATCCAAACTTCAGAATGCGTTCTTTGACTGAACTGAGGATAGTTCGTGGCCGTCGACCAAAGAGTAGTTCAAAAGGTGACATACCAGTAGACTGATTTCGAACTCCTCGTATGATGTACATGATCAGTTCCAAATCGCAATCCCACTCGTTACCTGAACTATGGATGTATTTCCGGAGTAGATTTTTAATGGTCTGGTGAGTGCGTTCTAATGCTCCATTGGTCTGTGGATGGTAAGCTGAGGAAGATACTTGGGTTATATGGTAATCTTTCATAGCTGTTTTAAATGCATGACTCATGAAATTGGTTCCTTGATCACATTGTAGTTCAGTTGGAAATCCTACAACAGTAAATATGGACACTAGTGACTTTAGGATGTTCTTGGCTGAAATGTTTCTTAAAGGTACTGCAAATGGATAACGGGTAGTTGGGCATAAGGCCGTAAGCAAGTATTCATGTCCCCTTTTTGTCTTAGGCAAAGGGCCTACACAATCTACTATGATCTTACTGAAAGGTTCTTTAGGCACAAGTATAGGTTTTAATGGTGCAACTGGTACTTTCACATTAGGACTACTTACTTTTTGAAATTTTGTAAATGTTTTTACTTACTCTTTAATGTCATTCTTCATGTTTGGCCAATAAAAGTCTTGACTGATGCGTTCATATGTTTTAGTGATACCAAGATGAGAGTCAGCAGAGTGAGAGAGACAATTCTAGGATCAGAGGTCTTATATCCTTAGGAACAACTACCTGGAATAGATCCTTCCAGGTTTCTAGATGACTGTTCTTGCTGGACCTGAATTTTCTCATTAGTACATTATTATTAATATAAAAATAAGAACATTTGTTGGTATCCTTTGGTTTCACTTGGTTGAAACACTGCTGTAGAGTGACATCTTTTCTTTGTTGATAGCTAAAGGAATCAGGCTGGATCTTATATGTACTCATCAACTCGTTGAAATCCATAGGTTCAGAGACTGGCAACGGGTTTGATGATGATTCAGTAGGGGTGTCCTTTTTACTGCTTCGTGTCACTGCTAAGCATTCCTCCCGTACAACATCACCTGGAGATACTGCTATTAAGTTTGTTAAGACAACAGAGTTAGCTATGTCATTACCCAGGATTACATCTAAATTCTAGCATGGTAACAGTTCTGGATTTACAGCTACTTCAGTAGTTCCAGAGAAATAAGGACAATGAAGGTTTACATTAATGAGAGGCAACATAGACTTACTGGTTAGGTCATTAACTGCAACATACCTGTGAGTTTCACCTTTAGATTGTATTACTTTAGGAGAGACGATCGTTTGAGAGGATCCAGTGTCTCTGAGTATGGTTACAGGTTTACCATTTGTTTTGCCTGAGCAAGTGAAGGGTGCAAACGCTTGGGACTCGTGTGATGCACAATGGTAGGTCTTTTTTTTCTCCACCTTAGGTTATGGTTTCTGTTTGGGCAGATTCATTTGCTTAGGAGAGAATTGAGGGGGATTAGGTTTTCTCTTTAAGTATGAAGCTGCACAATGTGGATCAGGACATTCTGAAATATGATGTCCTTCTTGTTTGCAGTATGTACAAGTTTCCTTAGGTCTAGTTTCTCTATATGGGGTTTTACCTACTTTATGAATAAGAGCATAGTCATCTGCCTTTAAAGCGGCTTTCTTAGGGTCAGATTCATTCTGCTCTCTTAGATACACATTAATGCCACCTGGTATTTTCCTTAAGAACTCCTCCATTACTATTAAATCTTTCAACTGCTCAAAAGTTTTGACATCTACTTTGTCTACCCACTTCTGAAACTGTTTAATCTTTCCATTCATAAATTCTAAAAAGGTCTGCTGAAAATGCTTCTGACTATTACTAAATATTTGCCTATATCCTTCCGCAGTAATATAATAAGCATCAAGGATTGCCTGCTTAATTATGAAATAATCATGTTCTTCTAACATAGTGGCACATACAGATAATGCTTTACCTTTAAATGAGTTCCGGATGATCAAATACCATTTGTCCTGTGGCCAATTGAGATTCTTGGCTGTGTCTTCGAACACAGAAAAGTAGTTATCAGGTTCCCGTTCTTCAAACGTGGGCAGCAATTTCTGCACCTTGCCCACATCAAAGGGTTCGGGAATTAGCTTACCTTCTTCCTTTTCTTTCAGTCTTATAAATGCCAGATCCCGTTCTGTTAATGTGGCCGCTTCTCTCTCAATCTGCAGCCTAACACGGAGAGCTTTGTTTTTCTGTTCACTTTCTTTTTCTTGTTGCTCCAAAGCAGTTGCAGCAGCTTCCACAGCAGTTTCCACCTTGATACGTTCTAGGGAAGCAGCGGCAGCAGCCGTGTGCTCGGCAGCAGCCGTGTGCTCAGCAGCAGCGGCTTTCTTCTCTTCCAAGGCCAATATAGAGAGGTCGGGCGGAGAGAAATGCCCGAGGAAAATTAGCGGGCCTCATCTGCCCAGACGAGGCCCGGTGTCACCTGTCAAGTGGCCGTGGGAATTTTGTAGGTCACAACTGCCCAAGATAAGGCATGGGTGTGGGCCCCTGCAGTGCATGTTGTGGTAGTGTTGGAATGAATTTGTTTATTTCTTAAGGATTCTCAGAGGGAAGTTTTTTTTTTTTTCTCTTAAGACAGTTGTGATAATAATTATTTCACCTTATATCTTAGCCTTATTATGGTATTAAATAATTAATTTTTCAGTCTTGCAATGATTGCATTTTTTTTTGAGTAATTAAATTTATTGATATAATAATTATAATATACAATATAATATAGCCATATAATTTCTCTAAGGCATGCATCAAAATACAAGGATTAAAGAAAATACAGATATTAATGTAATTTTTATTATTGAAAATTTATTTTCCCATTTACAGAGGAGAGACTTAACCTAGGAAAAAAACATGTTTTCTATATATTTAGCTTAACTTTTTTCTTGGCGCTACTTCTGTTATCTTCAGTTTCTCTTGTCCTTTTTCTTAACTTTATCTGATTATTCAAATGCCTTATACTAAAATATATAGATATTTTTGCGAAGAATTTTACGACCTCTTCTGGTATATTAGTTTCTCCTCTTTTCAGCTCTGCAACCAGAGTTTTTAGACAGTCATTGCCCCCTAAAAGAGATTTGCCATGAATGCTATTGAATATCTCTCGCAGCACTGTCAGCTGTGAGAAAAATTCATCTGATGGCAAATAAAGTCCGCCTTTATTCACCATCCCCACCCATGAGTCATTGGAGCACATAGACGCTTTTTTCCCTAAGTGAGGATATTTTGTTGAAAATTTTCTTACGATATAGCCCCCTATGTATTTTAGTGCTTCATTTCCAATTACATTGGCTATTGTTTTTTCATTGCTTCTATTCTCCTTGTCTGCTTCTTCGATATCTTCTATATCATCAGTAGGGCAGTCCCACTCAAGGTCTTTGAATAAAGAACTACTTAGATATAATTCTAAAGATAATTCCCGTTCTTCCTTATACTTAACATTACATGCAGAAGCATTTATCATTATATTATCTTCATTGTTTCGCTCTGCATTTATGTTTGTTTTTTCACTTATTATCTTGATATCCTTCCCTAAAATTAATGATCTAATCCTAAACTTAAATTCTACAGCATTTGGATGGTCATAGGTACCCTTCATTTGCCTAATCAGGCCAAACAAATGCTCTAGGCAATCTTGGTTCAATTTTTGTGTTAAAATATATTCAACACCATAGGTATTTTTCACCATATTGTAAAGCCCAATAATTGATTTACTTGAGAGAATAATCCCCTTTTGAAATTTATACAGACTTTTTGTCTTAGGTGACTTTACCCTTAAATTACTCATTACTTCTATTACTTTCTCCAATGTATTTATTTGAGAATTTATTTCTACTCCGAAGGCATTTCTTTTGCTCACATCTCCAAACTTATGATTGGAGTTCATAATATCAAACCAGTCATTGATCAGTGCAATAAAATCAGAAGTAACCTTCCAGTTGCTTGACACTAGTAGCCCCTTATTCCCCAGATATTTTAAAGCATTCGCACACGACGATGATAACAATTGAGCAGCTAATTTGACACGCTGCCTCTGTTGCCCACTTACAGTTAGATGTTGATTATTGATCTTATATGCTAACCCATATTCTGTTGCCTGTTTCTTTACCATTTCACGAATGCTTTCATCTGATATATGATCTTCACCCAAATAAAATCCTGAATCAAGTAAATTGTTTCTAACTAACTTAACTAGATGAGGCACATCAGCAAAAACATATATTTCCCTCTCTGAACTTGGGTTTTTGAAAGAAATCTTGTTAAGAGGATCAATTCCTAATTCCTTGGGCTAGAGATGAGGCCCGAAAGACAAGGTCGTGGTTTGTTTTGACTGCATGGGGGTGATTTGAGGCCCGCTGAGAGAGGAGAGTCACTGTAAATCTCCTCACCGCCTGACCTCCTCTATATTGGCCTTGCTCTCTTCTAACTCAGCGGCGGCAGTTGCGGCTCGTATCTCCATCTTTTCCAACTCCAGCTGCAGACGTAGTTTATCTAAGTCACCATTTGGATTGGTAATGGTTAGAGCTCGAACGTCAGCCAATTCTTCTTCTGGAACAATATCTTCATCTACAAGGAAGTTCAAAATATGACTGAGAATTACACATTTTACGGCAGTTGCGGGAACCTGTACATCATAATGGCGAGCTATATTCTTTAGGTCAGTTTTTGTGGCAACTGTGAGAGATTCCACATGATCCCGTGGTGATACAATAAATTGTTGCAAGTTGAAAGGCATTTTGAATGTCGCCCGTGGCGCAAGATAAGTACAAACTAAAATAAATATCCAAACTTTATAAAAATAAGTATAAGATCATACGATCGCAAAATAGCAATCTTTCGATCACAGAAATACAAAATAGCGATCTCAAAATTACAAGACCGAGAGATCACAAAATTACAAAATTATATGATTAAATCACATTATACAGAAATAACTTAAATACAAAATTGAGTCTCACGAAACTTACGATAATACTATAAAACTTTTATTCATCGTTAACAACTGAACATTTTTTTTTTTTTTTTTTTACGCTCGAGATCTTGAACACGCGGCTAACTACTACATAATTACTCAAACGACACGCTTAACATCACAAACTTTTGTCAACAATTTTACCGAATCAGTAAACAAGGCTTTAAAACGCAAAGGTATTTTTTACTTTAAACATACCTAATTAGCACGTTCTAGTTTAAATTTCCTTTTAATTTATACCAGCTTAATACGATAACTTTACAATGTTACCTTTTAATTTATAAAAATACTATATTATTCTCGTTATGATAAAGTATCTAGTTAATAGTCAACACCTAGTTTAAAGTAATTGATTATCAGAATAATGCGCAAACTGGACAAAATACGTAATATGCGCTTTATAGATATAACAGGAGTAATTTAACACAAGTATTTAAATATTCATTTACCGACACGTAAATGTTATTTGTACACCAAAATAGTACTTTTAACACCAAACAATATATAAGTTAATTTCCTGACTAGAGATAACGATTAGAATTACGAAAATCTCCGAAATTGGAAATTGGCTAATTTCACTTACGAAATTTATATAACAAAATAAATCACTTTATAATGAAATAGAGATGGAGGAAATTTCACTTATAATGAAACTTAATTTAATAAATCACATATAATGAAATTTGACTTATTTCCTAAATATCACCTTTGAATGGCGATTTTAAGAAATGGCAAAATCTTAGGGCTTCAGATTTTTTTTTTTCTTATGGGAAATCTCTGGGATACGAGACTTGAGTAGGCGAAACTTTAAAAGCTACCTACTGGGGGCATCTTCAATTAATAAGGGTGGTTTAGAAGCTGGACAATCAGCACACCTAAGTCATAACTATATTAAGCGTGACTTGTTCCTCTTACAACCAAATGACTACCCAGACATATATTATACATAAATCTCTAATGAGAGGGACACGAGACATCTACCTTACCTTGGAATTATTACTGTCGTCCTTTATCCTTGGTACGTCACAACACAACACTCGATACTGTTCATAATCACTGGAACTGTTCTTTCACGATTCAATCACTTGATATAAATTTGATGAATCATATCGCACATCAGATCCCGGACAGGCCCCCAACTATTATGTGATGAACCACTGTGCAAACAATTACCCCTTTACAATGGGCGGTAGTTCTCTTCACACAATAAAATAGAAGTCATATGGGTAGACTTCCAAATTCACTTGTTTCTTATTACGAGTGTATAAGATTGTCGATTATGATCAAATGTATCTTCTTAAAGCTGGTTGCAGACAATCGAAGCACCAATAGCAGGATAATTGGAGGATAGGAACAATAAACTATGTTATAAACAAAACTTTAATCTTACGTTAAATAAAATAATGAAAAAGCACTTCAAAACAACAATAATAAGCAATGCAAAGTGAATCGGTAAGCAAGGTAGATGAATCCCCTGGTGAGAATAATGCATTCTAACAAAATCAATAAATTTGGGGTTACCTTATAACATGTAAGGTAAGAAAACAGGGATGATTTACAGCAGGAAGGTGAGTGTAAACAAAAGATAATGAGAAGAATGGAATGAAGATGGCGCTGAAAAAAAGTGATGTATTTACAAAGAAAATGGAAAAATAAACATTAGACAAATCAGATATGTTAGTATATGTACAACATATGGGGATATCACACATATATATATATATATATATATATATATATACATATATATATATATATATATATATATATATATATATATATATATATATAGTATTGTCTCAGTTTAAGAATATAAGCGTGTGGGTATGTAAATAAGTCTTTTACTTTGTATATTTTTCTCATTTCTCAGGCCTCGTGTCAAAAGCGTTATTCAATTGAGGTGTTCATGTTCAACGCCTTTATTTTTCCTCTGTTGCCACTTACTTTTTCGTTATTATGTGAGGAGTCATCAATAAGCTGCCCTTTTTTGGTTCTAAACAGCATCCCCAGAAAATAAGGCTCTTCATTAAAATTAAAATCAAGAGTGGTTTGACAGCGCTGACTTCGAAAATTGATAAGGTATGCTATAAAGAAATCCTCCTCTGTGCTGTAAATAAGACGATTATGAATCCTAGTTCTCATTTTCATCACTGTTTTACGGATATTTCTTTTTCATTCTAGAACACATAAAAGCTATCCATATCAAGAATAAATGCTATCCATATCAAAAACATCCAGAAAAAAATTTATTTCTGGTATTGTTCACATGAAATCTGAAATAATAGATAAATGAATAAATAGAAATAAATTTTGTAATTCTCACGCTATTACTCAATGATTTTCCTTTCAGAAACTTATTACTCGGTAAAATGTTTTCATTAACTGTACAGCGTGAGGTGATATTCAGTATCCTAATCCTAAGAACTAGCTTTGTAATTACCGTCAAATTTAGTTTTGTAGAAAAATATATAATTTTACAAAAACTGTATGTGATAGACGTTATTACTTTTTAGTATTTTGTGACCGTTAAATAGAAAAATCATAGAAAAAAAAAATCTTTACAAGACTTATCATCCTGATGAAATACAGCTTATCTGTAACTAATGGGAATTTTGTTGTGACAGATATCACTGCATTCCTAAATTTCAAAACAAAACTTTGCTAGGGACTTTTTCACGAAACTTTTACATCCTGACTGGAATCCTCGTTAGTGGTAATGGAATACGAATCATTAATTTGTATATTTGAACATGACCGAAACAAATATCTTCGCTATGTAATGAAAAAAAAAAAAAAAAAAAAAAAAAAAAACAATGGACAAGTTAATATGTGACTGGTCTTTCAAGTTCAAAAATAAAATAAAAAAAAAAACACCTTTTCTTCTCCTGTTCCCTTCTTGCAGATAAGTGATGGGAGGTAATTTACCATTGAGTGAGAGGATAGGTTTCATAGTGATATACGTTAAGGGAGCTTATGTGAGCACGGGCCGTTGATGATGCCCGGAGGTTTAGTAAGATATAAAACAATATGACATTTGTAAAGTAGCTCCATATGTTGATCCCCAACCAAGAAAGTAAAAGCAATTAAGCCTACTGAAAGGGTTTAATTCGTATTATGCTCACGGCTGGATTAATTTCACCGGTGAAGACGATCGACCTTTCTATGCTTTTAAGCTAGGCAATGGGGAAATCTGGTGAGCATGATCTAACCGGTAAGTCACCAGCAGCTATTGCCTGGTACCTCTTGGTCCTAACTTGGGTGAAGCCAGGCTTCAATGCAAATCATATGCTTATAATACGGTTCGTTGGACTTTTTGACAGTGCAATGGCATGTCCTTTACCACTACTTCATTTTACCTTTATAATTGAACATTGATCGTAACTAGATGATGGGAGATTATTTATTTGTCAGCTCTAAATTAACCTGCAAATAAGAAATCAGAAACAAGAGGATTTATTTTCTATTTGTTTGAGTTCGTTGTTCTTGATTGATGAAAAACAGGAGGAATATAGGTCAGTTCTTTCGTTTGGAGAATCGGTACACTCGTCTGAACATGAAACTCTCTCTCTCTCTCTCTCTCTCTCTCTCTCTCTCTCTCTCTCTCTCTCTCTCTCTCTCTCACGCGCGCGCGCGCTATCATTGAGAGAACCATTAAGATCTAATGAAAGAATACTACGGAACACGTGATTTTAACTTATGCAGAGTGAATGTCTCCTATTAGAAAATCCTGTTCTCACCACTCCAGAGTTGGCCATCGCGAATATTCCCAATGACTTACTTTAACTGAACTACAGATCCTACCATTATCCCAATACAAGATATAAACCAACCTAGAAAGTCCTGTTTTTTCTACCCCTTCAGAGTCAACCCTCTCGAAAACTCACACAATTTCTAGATTCAATCTAGATACCTTACAATTTTCCCCCTTGACGAAGACCTTGTAACTCTCCCTCAAGGGACAACATTCTCGTAGGATACTCTATTCTTCTATCTCTTCGAATAAGGTACTTTTGATTATTCACATTGAGTTGCTTCTATTTATCTAGATATCTTTTAGGAGTGTCTGGAAATGAAGAGGAAGATTCACTGGCAAAGAATGCTGCAGCAGAGTTGCTACCAAGAAGGTATCCCATTCTCTGTAATGATTTTTTACCAGTAATTAAGAATTCTATTTATAACAATTGGCAACAGCATTGGGATCATTTAAGTGAAAATAAGATGAAATTACGATTGTCATATTCCCTTGGAGGTATAATGGGATGCCCCGAAAATGGTAGAGCATTGGTCACACTCGGATGACACACGAGTTTCTGCTGGCTGGCCAACACCAACCATATTGCGATGACTGTTTGATACCCTTGACAGTGAGGCATTTGTTGACTGAATGCCCCACTTATACCACAGAAAGAAATGGATATCTGAGGCTCGGGGTGAGGATGGCAATGACAATGCAAGTGGTCTTTTTAAATTTATATCAGAAGCAGGTCTTCTTAATGCTATTTAATTTTTATAACATTTACTTTTCTGGTTTTAATGTAATATTCTTTTTATCTTCAATTATAATAAACGATATCGGCGTCAATGACCTTCGATGTCAGGATGCCAGAGAACTTCAAATCATTCATTCATTCGTTCCATCTGTTCCTTGACAAAGATCCTGTACCTTTACATCATAGGGCAATCCATACTATGGTCTTGTTCTTCCTCTTCTGAGTTAGCCTTCACGACTATTAACAGTGAATTATTTATGTATCCCACCGTTTTGCCCTTTGACAAAATCCTTGTAGCTCTCAGCAAAGAAATAATCCAGCCCAGAAAATACTTTTCCTACTTTTTCAAATTCGGCTTTTTATATCATTAACACCTGATTATTTGAATTTCTAGATATTCGATGATTGATCCATATACCAGATAACTGGTCTATCTAACCGATGATTGATCTAGATATCTGATTATTGAACTAGATATCTGATAACTTATCTAGTTATCCAGGAATTGACCTAGATATTCGATAATTGGTGTACGTATTCGATAAATGATCTATCCATCCGATAACTGATCTATTTGCCCAAATAATAGATCTAGATATCCGATATTTAATCTAGATAATCGATAATTGATCTAGATATTCAATAATTGATCTAGATATTCGATAATAGATCTATACATCCGATAACCAATCTAGTTATCCGATAATTGATCTAAATATCCGATAATTGATCTAGATATTAGATTATTGATCTATACATCCGATAATTGATCTAGATATACGATAACTGATCTACACTTCCGATAACCGATCTAGATATCCGATAATTGATCTAGTTATCTGATAATTGATCTACACATCCGATAACCGAACTAGATATCCGATAATTGATCTAGTTATCTGATAATTGATCAAGTTATTCGATAATTGATCTTTACATCCAATAATTGATCTAGTTATCCGATAATTGATCTAGATATCCAATAACTGATCTGGTTACCGGTGAAGCTTTTAGGGCAGAATCATTTCATTGTCAAGCTTCACTACAATCTTAATTTTAGTTGTTTTGAGTTATTACTGTCTTTTATTTCAGTGCAAATATTTTTTTATATATTCAGACCCTAGAGATATGGGTGCAGGTAAAATGCCGTTTAGTTTTTTTTAATTTACTAGTGAACTTTGGTGAACAACGATTTTACAATTCACTTATACATTGTATAGTTAATTTAAAAAAAAAAAATAAAAAACTCAGACTAGAACCACTAAATTTCTTGAAGATTGAAGGCTGTAACCGTGGACTGCTACTTCGCACTTCGCATTCGGGATGCGAAATCCATGAGTACCCTGGTGTGGGCATATAGGGGATTCTGTTTTTCAAAAGTTGTCCTCCCATCGACAGTCGTCTGGGTAAATTCCTACTACATCGTCTCTCTCCTGCTGGACTTCTCTCCTGTTTCTTCTTGTGGTCAACTTGACCATTTTTCTTGAAGTTAATTAAGTGCCCGTCATGTCTGCACTTGGTGTGGGGCCTCGCCCCAGGATGTGGGGAGAAAAGGGAAACTGTTCTCTGCGATTGCTTAAGAGGAAAAAGCGCTCTGCCTTCCCACAGATGCGCAAGTAAGCCCAATACAGGGTGCGGCGATTAAGTCACGTCATGTGACTGTTCTTGTGTTTTATTGGTCCCCTCTTCTGATGTAATGGGGATGTCTTACACTGAGCTTGGCGTCTTCATTGTTACTGGCTTTCTGCAATATTTCCGGTGCCGGCAACATTCGTGTGGCACCGACTCATTTTGTTGAGCCTACCAAATTTGCAATGCAGACATTTAACACAAACGCTTGGTTTCAACTACCTAAACTTCTCTCTTTTCGATTCTAGCCTCACTCTCTCTTCATGAAATCGCTTAAACTTATTTGTCTTTCTATCGAACAAAACATATAAAATAGCTAATCACATACATATACTAACTTATTCAATTTGAAATTGTTTCCCCTACATCACATATCCAATAATCGATCTAGATATTCGATAATTGAACTAGTTATCCGATAATTGATCTAGATATCCGATCGTATACTCTGTCAAAGACCCTTGTATCTTTCTCTCAAGGAGGCATCCATTACAGAAATTTCTGTTCCTCCCAACACTAATTTACTGGAAATAATCTAGATATCGAATTACAGTACAACCCAACCAGAATACACAATTACCCAAACTTTCCGGGAACTGTCGTAGGATGCAACCCACTATACTTCAGATATCCTTGTAGCACTCCAAAATAGTTGAGCTGTGCACACACCGTCTACCCCAAGTGAGACCACGTAAGATTGCTCTCCATTTGTTTTTTGGTCAAATTTAGAGTAACAAATGTAGGTCATATGATCAGATAGGTTTTTCGTCATTTCCGAGCTTCAAACGTCCTATTCAGACCACTACCTTAACCTCGATCAAAGATTCTGTCTTCAGTAAACCTTACTGCAGGAGTTATTGGATGCAACACTCTCCAGATAGATAACCAGCTTTTTACATACCCTCTGCTATACCAGATGCAATAAATGAAGAAAAAGAACAGCCATAGTCTCTTTAACCAAAAGCCTTTCATCTGAGAATCTAAACCTAAAGAAAACTGAGAAAATACGAGGATTTTTGTAAGGAACTCATTGACGCCACAAAGGCAATCGCCTTCAATGAAAATTATATTAAAGTTTTTTTTTTTCCAAAACGCATATATATATATATATATACTTATATATATATATATGTATACATATATACATACACATACATACATACATATATATATATATAATTATATATATATATATATATGTATGTATGTATGTATATATATGTATATATATATGTATATATGTATGTATGTGTATGTATATATATATATTATATATATATATATATATATATATATGTGTGTGTGTATATATAATATATATTTTATATATATATATATATATAATATATATATATATATATACATATATATATATATATATATATGTGTGTGTGTGTTTGTGTGTGCATATATCTATATATATATATATTATATATATATGTATATATATATATATATATATATATATACATATATATATATATATATATATATATGTGTGTGTGTATATATATATATATGATAAATTTTGCACATTTTTACGTGTTTTTCATATTCAAATAAGCCATATATATTTTGATATATTAATGTCTGGATTCTCTTAACGACCTCGGGATCAGAGCCCCAGGCGAAATCTCACAAAGACAAGAGCTTGGCTCCGGCCGGGAATCGAACCCTGGTCGGCAAGCTTATATAGACAGTGACTAACCATTCGGCCGAATGGGTTAGTCACTGTCTATATAAGCTTGCCGACCAGGGTTCGATTCCCGGCCGGAGCCAAGCTCTTGTCTTTGTGAGATTTCGCCTGGGGCTCTGATCCCGAGGTCGTTAAGAGAATCCAGACTATTAATATATCAAAATATATATGGCTTATTTGAATATATATATATATATATATATATATATATATGTGTGTGTGTGTGTGTATATATATATATATATATATGTGTGTGTATATATATATTATATATATATATGTATATTGTATATATATATATATATATATATATATATATATTTATATATATATATATATATATATATATATATATAATTTATGTATGGATATATGTATGTGCTATCAATACCTATGGATGAGCATGTCTCTTGTCATATCACGACTACTCTTAATCTTCAGAGAGTGAATACAAAAACTCTCTTGACTGTAGGTTCAGTCATTGTCACTTGTGCCTGGTGTAAAATTAAATTATATGAGTTATTGTTATGCCGAAGGTTCTTCTGAGTAAGAATAATGACGGAAAGAATTGAGAACATCTGGTTAACCTATCCTTTAGAATAAAATAATGATATACAAGAGAAGAGAATGATTATGTATATTAGCAACAAAGGAATC
>NC_090727.1:185995516-186005516 GCF_036898095.1 Palaemon carinicauda
TTGTGGAAAAATTGAGGCACCTCTTGAAGAAGAGAAGCTCATAAAATGCTGAATAAGGGAAGTATGGAAAGAATTCCGAAATCCATCAGTAGAAAGAAAATAAACTGAAGGTACAAGTCCGGTATCGACGATTAACGTGAAAAAGAGGATTGACAAGATGAACCAGAGGGGCACTCAGTAGAGCGCAGACCTCCACCACCGCAGTTTTTTCTCGCCATTTGCTCGACATAGACCTTGACCTTTAACCTTAGCATGTTTTCATGCACTAACAAATTAACCAAGTTTGAAGTCTCTGTGACAACCATGTCCAAATTTATGGCTGATTTCGTGATGTGGAAGTTTTACTCGTCTGTGACTTTGACCTTTGACCTTCCAAAATTTAATAATTTCTAGCTCTTTACACAAGTTTAAAATCCCTGCAAATTTTATTACTTTATGATTAAAATTGTGGCCGCACGTTGATTACCGAAATTTGACCTTTTGCTTGACCTTGACCTTCAACCTTAATATGTATTAATTGGCGTGGATTTTCATCAACTCAAATAAGAACCAAGTTTAAAGTCTGTGACAATGATGTCCAAACTTATGGCTGTTTACGTGAATTGGATATATTGCTTGACCGTGACCTTGAACTTTGATCTTGACCTTCCAAAATTTAATAATTTCCAGCTTTTACCATAAGTTCATCCCTGCAAGTTTTATTACTCTACGATTAAAATTGTGGCCAGGAAGGTGTTTACTAACAAACCACACAAACATAGGGTAAAACGTAACCCCCTTCAACTTCGTTGGCGGAGGGTAATAATAAAGGATGTAATTGATTTATATTCTTCCAAATTATAAGCAAGACCAAAACTGGTTCTGGTAAAATAACGGATAGAAATTGTAGAATAAGAAAAGAATGATAAAGAAAAGGACTAGCAGATGTTCCTGCGATAAACCATGATATGAAATAGATAATGTTTGGTCCGACCGCAAGTACAGCTATTTTGGATAATAAAATGGTGATTATTTCTCCCACCGATAAGAAGCTTATAAGTCTTTACATTACTTTTATCATCTAATTACAGGGCTCTTCTGGAATATATGTGCAAGATCTTTCTCTATGTGTACATGTGCTCGACCTAGTAAGGAGAGAGAGAGAGAGAGAGAGAGAGAGAGAGAGAGAGAGAGAGAGAGAGAGAGAGAGAGAGAGTGGTGGGTGTGAAAGTAGAGAATTAATAGGAAGGCTAGAGAGAGAGAGAGAGAGAGAGAGAGAGAGAGAGAGAGAGAGAGAGAGAGAGAGAGAGAGAGAGTGGTGGGTGTGAAAGTAGAGAATTAATAGGGTAGGCTAGAGAGAGAGAGAGAGAGAGAGAGAGAGAGAGAGAGAGAGAGTGGTGGGTGTGAAAGTAGAGAATTAATAGGGTAGGCTAGAGAGAGAGAGAGAAGGAGAGAGAGAGAGAGAGAGAGAGAGAGAGAGAGAGAGAGTGGTGGGTGTGAAAGTAGAGAATAAATAGGGTAGGCGAGAGAGAGAGAGAGAGAGAGAGAGAGAGAGAGGAGAGAGAGAGAGAGAGAGAGGTGGGCGTCGGAAGGACACAATAAATAGTGTAGGCGAGAGAGAGAGAGAGAGAGAGAGAGAGAGAGAGAGAGAGAGAGGTTGAGTGGAAGGAGAGAATAAATAGAGTAGGCATGAAATCTTATATGAAAAATAAATCAAAATGATCAAACGAGGAAGAAAACATCTCTCAAAGAGCTATTATAATAATTGATTAGTCCAAAGCTGAATAATTGCCATAACCGATAATAAGCGTTTTATTCATAGTCTTTATCTATAATTGTCAACCAGACATTAGTGCATTTGTGAAGTATAAATAAAAAGATAGAAAAAATTAGAAGGCTTGTTGAATATATAAACTTAAATCATCTTTAGCAGAACTCATTTGATGTTTAAGGTAGTTGAACTTCTGTGTTCAAGTTTGCTGAAATCGTTCAGTGTTTTACTTTGCAGAATTCCTTAACTGTTACAGTTTGCAGATCCATGTACATTCTTCTTGCTGGCAGCGCATTCTCCTTTACTCTAGTATCCAATCCTTACGTAATATCCATCGGTCAACAGTCTTTGTGGTCTTAAAGGTTTAAAGGCCACTCATGAATGGCAGAGGCAAGAGACTGTAACATTGCCCCATCAAGCATGACAAGGTCTTAGAGACTGACCATATATACATATGATCAGCGCCCACTTCCCCTCTACACCCAAGTTAGAATCAAGGAGGGCCAGGCAATGGCTGCTGATGACTCAGCAGATAGACCTAAAGGCTCCACCAAACACCCCATCCTTAGCTCAGGTGAGATTACAGCAACCAAAGAAACTAATTAGTTTGAGTGGGACTCGAACCAAAGTCTGGCGTTCACCAGTCATGGACGTTACCACATCGGCCACCACAACCCTATATCGAAACTTTCTTCCCTATATGATAACCACAACCTGAGACAAGTAATTAATAAGATTATTCCCGTCACCGATTAGTGTAATCTACTTATGAAATTACGTGATCTCAATCAATTTCAAGATGGAGAAAAACAATTTTCAGTGATTCTCAAATATTTTATAGATAAGCGCAACCAACAAGTCTGATAGATAGACTGCGAATGTGCCAATGATACTGACTCCTCTGAATTTCATTGACGAAATTTCAGGTGACCGAGTTTACTAATCGCCACTTTTACGATTATATGGTAATTTATTTATTAGATACTCTGTAATAAAATTTGATGGGAATTTTGAGTTGGTCAAAGTTTTTTACAGTGAAATTTTAGATATAGAAATTAAATCATATATCTATCTGTATATATATATATATATATATATATATATATATATATATATATATATATATATATATATATATATATGTGTGTGTGTGTGTGTGTGTGTGTGTGTACACCTTTATGCTTTATTCTCAAAGATCTCTCATTCTTAGGAACAAAAATGTCTAGATTTGATTTATGTTGGTCAGAGTGTTATTTTATCTTAGCCTTTACAATTAGCTCTTAACCCAAGACCACAAACCGTGAAAAGTAATGTCTTGACACCTGTAGAATTATTAAGCCTAATCAAAGCAAATAAGCCCCTTCAATACCAGATAATTAGACCTGCTGGATTTCAAAGTCGGTATCTTTAATAACTGATAATAATTTATTCTTCTCCCTTGAAATTAGGGTCTCCAATTCCCCAATATTGGCCTCTGAGCTTTGGGAGACTGGTCTCTCAGTTAGCTGCTTCAACCCCGGATGATTACTCCCCACATCATCAACATCACATCCTACACCTAGTGCTTTGTGGAGCTCAGTTAAAAGTTTGGTGAACTAATCTCTCTTGGGGAGTACGAAGACGATGCCCAAACTATCTCCATCCACTCCTCACCATAATCTCATCCACGTATGGTAATCGAGTAATATCTTATAGTATCAGCTTTATTTCTAGTCATGTCCTGCTATTCAACTCCAATATCCCTTAGGGCTTTGTTCTGAAATCTAAAAAATCTGTTGAATATTATTTTATTGTCATACCATGACCTATGCCCGTACTGTAAAACAGATCTCACTAAACTGATACATAGCCTGATTTGTATATGAAATTCCAGGTGATTTGAGTTCCAAATTTCACTTAACCTAACCATTGTCGGATTTGTTTTTTCAATCTTTCATTAAACTCTAATTTTAAAGACCCTGCATTAGATATAAGTTTCTAAATGTTCAAATGATTTGACCTCATTAATCCTTTCTCCTTTCAATGGTATTTCATCATTCATTGCATATTCCGTTTTCATCATCTGTGCCTTTCTTCTACTTATTTTGAGACCAACCTCCTGTGATACTTAATGCATTCTAGCAATCCGTGCAAACAATCCATTAGGAGGTGACTGTGAGATGAGTTGCATGCAACTAACTTTATTTGGACAGAACATGAGCATTTTTAGGACCTGTTCCACCCAAGAACGGCCCAAAAATTCAAAAGCAACGATGCAAGAAAATAGAGGAATACACATGTTATCAGTATAAGGGTAAAGTGATAACGATAATATACAAAAAACAGAAACACTGTTGCAGTGTACAAGTGTTTGTAATACACGTGGTACATGGCACTCTCCCTAAAAAAGACATACATGGGAAAAGGGGTACCCTGCTCGTGAGAGGCTTACTAATAGTTGAGTCATCTTTCAGGAGATATGCAGGTATTAGGCGATCAATTAGGACCCAGTCTTCTTTGCCACGCATGTTGAAGAGGAATGCTTTCTGCATACGATGGATCATGAGAAAAGGGTCTGTGTAAGGGGGCATTAATTGTGTGGGAAAATGTGTGTTGCTGAGTGCAGAACTGTCTGTATGTGTTATTAGCTGAGGGCTTGTAAGTTTGGCGCCATGGAGTGATTTTTCCCAAAACGTGACGTAGGCACTGAAGATTGTTGGAGGAGGTTGCAGACTGGAAAGATTCAGCAGGGACGACCAATGGATCGACATACACCATTTCAGCTACCAAGGCTTCTTGGGCATCTTTGGGAGTGGTCCTTAGTCCCAGGAGAACCCAGGGAAGCTGGGTAAACCAGTTGGAGTTTTTGCACTGGGACATCAAAGCTGCTTTGAGGGTACAGTGAAACCGTTTAACCATACCAAACAAAGCAAAGCTCTTCTCCACTCTCGACCTCTTGATGGGATATTATCAAGTGCCCATGAATCGAGAAGTCATCCGCAAGACCGCAATCACCACCCCCTTCAGGACTTACTGTTAGCAGCAGGGTTGTATGTAGTTGTCTGATAAGGGTGATACCGAGGAGATTTGCTAATGATGTCCACAATATAGAGGTAAAACTGGTACTCCTGTCTGAAGTAATATGGTTGGGGATACCAAATCTCACTATCCATCCTAAGAGTAAGGCAGTTGTACATGAGACAGACTTTGCAGTTTCCATGGGAATGGCTTCAGGCCAACGAGTGGAGCGGTCAATGACGGTAAAAAGGTAAACAGGTTGAGGAAAGATGTCCATTCCTGAATCTGTGTGTCAGTGTACTTTTTAAGTTTGGCATGAAGTACATGTGTGCTACCTTCTAAGGAAGGGGGTAGACTCCTTCAGGAGTGATGCAGTGCCCTAAGGACAATACTTCATAGGTACCAAAGGGACACTAGTCATACCGAACTACAAGGCTGTCCTGTTGTAGGAGGTTGAGCACAATGCGTAGATGACGGAGGTGTTTCTCTTTGGAGGAAAAGAACATATGTATGTCATCCACTTAACATACACAAGAGTCGTGGAAAAGTGGACCCAGTATTACGAAAGCCAAAGCAGGTGTAATTGAAGGTGTATCTACTGAAGGGGGTGGTGATGGCAGTCTTAGGAATGTCTTTTGGGTTCATGGGCACCTGATAATACCCCTTCAGGAGGTCAAGTTGGGAGAAAACCTTCACATTGTGCAAGTAGGTTCTGTCTGCATGTTCAGGCATCTGTAATACCCATATGGACGCAGAGAGCCATCTTTCTTCAGGAGGATGTGTAAGGGTGACGACCATGGGCTTGAGGCCCATTTCTTCCATTTCGGCAAACGTTTGTTTAGCGGCTGCCAAACAATCCAGGGCCAGATGTCTGAATTGGCAAACATTCAGGGCCCTTACATCTTGATATGGTGATAAATACTGGAACCGTGTATGTTTGACTAAGCTCTGAATGGAAAACATTTTGGTACAATGTGAGGAGTTGGGGATAGGCATCCATGGGTGCGCTGATGTGGAAAGCAAGGTCGAAGGGGCCATGTTGGAGAAGCATAGAGGAGTACGAATCCACGTCGACTACCCATCAGTGAGCTACATCGACCAGGAGGTGGAAGTGTGAGAGGAAAATCTTACCAAGGATTGGCAATGTGACATCAGCAACGAGAAACTTCCAAGTATATTTGGTGTTTCTAAACAGTAATATGAGGGTTTCATAATTGTTGGTGGTTATCGCAGATCTGTTGGCAGCTACCAAGTGGATGTCGGCAGACTTAGATAGGCTACATAGTGTTCTTGGCAGAAAAGAATGGCAAGCACCCGTGTCAACCAAAAATTGCACGCCCATACCTGCATCATGTAAAAAGAAAAGACTAGTGACGGGAGGCTACCGCTGCAAGCAATGGCCTACTTGCACATTTTTTTGGCCACTGATAACCATTCACACATTTTTTAGCAGCAGCTCCAAATTTGGAGTGGTAGTAGCATAACTGCGGCCGATTGGTGTCAGTAAGTGGCTGGAAAGGTTGTTGATTGGGACATAAACAAGGGGAGGTATATGTGGGTGGTGGTCGACTTTATCGACTCTCCGGTACGTCACTGGGTGGGCATCTGTGTCCTACTGCATTCACGTCAGCTTTGGTCGATATTGAATAATTGTCCACTTTGTCCGTGGTTGAGGTGTTGATGGAGGTCTGGAAGGTGGTGAAGTGGCTGTCCATAAGGGCGTCAACTATAGTCATCGGTTCCTTCAAGGTCAGAAGATAGACATCGGGGATGGCAGCATGTACAGGTTTGGGTAGGTGCCGTATCCAAAGGGCACGAATTGGATTCACTTCACAAAGAGAGCTATCTGCAGCAGGTTGTAGGCAAGCGAAACTGGTCATTTCCCTGAGGGGGCACGAAGCCTTTTGGTCCCCCAACGGGTTGTTCAGAGAGCTGGAAAACTTTGGCTGTGCTGCTGGCTGGTGATGGCGAGTACGGCTCCAGGAGTTATGATTTGAAGTCTTCGTACGTTATGGGGGTGTTCCAATTGGAGATTTCTGGGAAAGTGTACCAGAGGATTGCCGCAATGACCATAATCTGCCTTGATGCTTGACCGAGTCACACCATTGATGTAAAACCAGACTTCAGAACTCTGGAATCAGGCGGTAGTTTCATTAAGGCGGCATGTGCCAAAGAGGCAGAATCGATGGCTGGCATCTTAAAACAGTAAGGCACAGCAGTGAGGGGGAGGCGGAAGAGAGCGGTCACTCCGCTGATCACCAATGTACAAGCAGCCGTTAAGAGGGGACTGAGAGACGAGTAGAAGGCAACTAACTTGATTTGGACAGAGCATGAGTATATATACAACCTTCCAGTCGAGAACAGCACAAAAACTCAAACAGAATGATGCAAGAAAATACAGGTATAAACAGGTTATCAATGCGAGGGGAGACCGTTAACAACAGTATACAAAAAATAGAAATACCGATACAGTGTACAAGCATGTGTGACTCACGTGCAGTACATTGCTGTACACATGAACTGACTTAATCAAATTTTCATAAATAAGAACACCTTAATAACCCAGGACTCTCCACAAAATTGACCGATGCACACTCTCAATGGCTTTTTCATAGAGCAGAAATACCATCTAAAGTGGATTTCTATATTCAACACATTGCTGTACAACATATCCTAAAATAAATAGTTTAGTACAACTTCTACCCTTTGTAAATCCTGCTTATTCATCTCTCAGCTTTACATCAATCTTTCCCTCTAGTCTCTTTAGAATAAGCATACTATATATTTTCAGGACAATTGACCTAAGTGTGATGCTCTGTAATTATTACAATCAGTCAGGTCTCCTTTTTTTGCTATTTTTGCCAACTAACCCTCCTAACTCCCATTCATGAGGTTTTGCCTCTTCACGCCACGTTCTTCAAAATAATCTTGTAAGTATTCTGGAGATCCCTTCATGTTCGGCCAATATCATCTCGGCAGTTGTTCCATCGTTTTCCCACAATCTCTGCAAATTAGTCCCTCCAGCATTCGAAACCATCTTTCGCAAAGCCTTACTTAAGAAAGACCATTGGAAACCTATTCATCGTCCCTCGCAAGGTCCATCTAATTCACATATTTTTTGTCTTTATTTTTTGTGATCTTTGACTCTGTGACTACCCGGTAAATGTATTGCAGCGTTCTGCGCGCCACGAAAAAAATCAGGAAGTCCTTGCAATTTGGTAATGGGATTTTAAAGTCCGTGTTTCTTTTTTGCTTCTTCATCGAATGGTTTCCATTAGTTCTAATTACGACTCCACCGCGCATATCCCCTCGCTCCCTCCAGTTCAAAGAAAGTTTTGAAATGGGCTTTGGCTTATTTTATCCCGCTGATAGATAACTCGCTCTGATCATCGATGGTTTCTGACTCGATTACTGGGAAATCAGGGAGGGGTTGGGATGAAAAAAGGCCCATTGATTCATTGCAATTTTCTGTTTTCGAGCTCTGCTTTTTTACCCCCATTTGGTACTGAGACTCAAAATTCGTGATATTAAATGTAAAGTGCCTCACAATTATGCACAATATAATATAGATTTATAACATACTGTAATTGTTTAATATTAAGATTCACAGAAATAAGCATAACAGAAAACTAAGCAAGAGCAGCCTTTTCGCGCCATCAAGAAGCCCTTTCATCAGAGCCCCGTTATAAGGAATCACTGACATAGGTTCATTCTTCGGTTGAGGACGTAGGTGTGGCTGCTCTACCTCTCTCTCAATGTCCCCACTCGCCCTCCCCCTCACAATGAAAGGGGAATTTAAATCTTTAATTCCCAGGGAGAGCATTAAAGGGAATCATTCAAACTTCAAACTTGCCTCGGGGTTTGAATGACTTCTCCCTTTTTTTTATATTTTTTTTTTATTTTTTTGATGTTGCCATAAGGAATTTTAAAATTCGGATTTATTATCTTTTCTCGTCTTATAGCATTTATACTGTAGTGTACGAGACCAGCCAAAAATGACGGTAAAGTATTTATATAGTTATACACAAAACGCACACACACACCTTTCACACTAATAGATTACTCTCTTTCAACCTACCCAAGGGACAGTGAACATGGCCAGATATATATATATATATATATATATATATATATATATATATATATATATATATATATGTATGTATGTATATGTGTATGTATCACCCATCAGCCGTTACTAATCTACTACAGAACGAAAGCCTCAGACAAACCCTTCCACTTGTCTCTTTATGGTCTTTTTGTGCCATTCCACAACCACAAACTTTCTTAGTTCGTCAACCCATAGTCTTTTCTTCCTTCCTCTGCTTCTTTTATCTATCTATCTATCTATCTATATATATATATATATATATATATATATATATATAATATATATATATATATATGTATATATATATATTTATATATATATATATATATATATATATATATATATATATATATATATATATATATATATATATATATATATATATATATGCATATACTTCTTGGACAGAGGGCTTTAGACTTCTGATGTCGGTGCCGCAAGGTCGGGTCCCAAAACGTAATGAATGAGGTTCGGGACTGTTTACGATATAAGATAGCAATTCTTTATAATATATTTATCTTGAATATGCTCTACAATCATTAATAAAGAACAGTGCGAGTTAAGTATATAACTATTTATGTACATTAGTTTGTGATAATGCATATATCCTAGGCTAGGGTAACTTGGTTAATGGTAAATGTTTAAATTTTTAATCTAATGGTTCATAAGATCAAACGGGAACATGAATGAATTAACGATTTTCCCTAAAGAATTTATAGTAAGAATGCCACTAATACAACAAGTTTAATATCCTTATTACCCAATGGTTTACAATGATGAATGTAAAAGACAAAGATACTTCCACTAGTTTGTAATAGGGGAAAAATCGTCACAAGAAATACAGTTGTGCTCACCATATTTTACAAACTCATAAATTGTAATATGTATACGATGTTCTTGTTGCTAATAAAGTTCAGCGTTTAAAGTTTAAAGACGCCCATGAATGGCAGAGGAAAGAAACAATTACATTGTCATAGCTAGCAGAACAGGGCCCTAGAGACTGACCATAATTATATACTTATGATCAGCGCCCAATCCCCCTCTCCACCCAAGCTAGGACCATGGAGAGTCAGCAATGGCTGCTGATAACTCAGTAGGTAGCGCTACAGGTACCCCAAACACCCTATCCTTAGCTCACAAGG
>NC_090727.1:186018016-186030516 GCF_036898095.1 Palaemon carinicauda
GCGGGACGTGGTCCTCCCATGGCTCCCTCATTAATTAAGCCTTAGCGTGGTATTTGTTTCTGTGAGCCAATTAAAAAAGTTTAATTACTATGCCTAAGTCATTAAATGTTGCTTTGCTTCAATCAAATCAAGATTTTCTACTGTTATTTTTCTGTTACTCAAAATCCTTTAGGGAATCCTGTAATATGTCGAGGAAACGGATTTTCTCATTTTAAAAGGAAGCTGGTAAAGGTTCAGTGTATTTTTAGATAAAAAATAACCTTTTCATAATCAGATAGGGATAAGATAAAAGAAGTAAAAATAAACACTTTTGACTAAGGAGACTATATTGTTTGATACTCTATTAAAACTTTATGAATAGAAAATAAAATATACATTTTTTTCGGTGTCTAAATATTTCTCATGTATTAACAACTTGCTTGTGTGTGTGTTTTTTAAGGGGTTAAGGAATGACATTTCCCTTAAAAGTCACGTGTTCAAACATCGGGAAACTGAATATAGCTAACTTGATCAGCTAAGATAGTTATTCATTTTACAACAATTTAAAAGATCAACAGAATATATAAAGTTTTATCATTGAGATCGTTTTAGAAATAGAAATCAGATTACATCACTCCAATCATCGACAATACTAATATTATTTCATTATGAAAATAAAAGAAATCTCCTCTTAGATTTCATATTAGAAAGAGAATAAATAAGGAGTGTTATATCAAAGTTACATATCAGCTGACATCACTGACTTTCGTCAAGAATCAATAAGGGAACACAAAGTATTTTGATAATAATTACTTTAAACATAAAATACGTAGATCTGACTCTCTTTGCAGAATTTTTATAATTCCTAAACACAAATGAGAGATTATTTGTTTAAATGGTTTGAATGGATCTGTTATGAAAGCCAACTTTTGGTGGAACAATTTGTGAGGTCATGAATAGGAGATATGAAAGGAATAATTTGACTGATATACCTTAAGCTGAGGAAGACCCTGATGTGCCCAGGATTGAACTCGGTGTGTTTGAAGACGAAACTATCATTAAAAAAAACTCAGGAGATGGAAAGCCCTGAATATGATGGATTAACTTCTGAGAGGATGAGGTGACCCCCAGAATACATACAAGATTATTGTGTAGTATGTGGTGTGAAGAGGCAAAACCTGATGAATGGGAGCTAGGAGTGGTTGTGGAATTGGCCAAAAAAGGAGATCTGGCTAATTGCAATAATTACAGAGGCATCACACTTACGTCAGTTATCATGAAAATATATAGTATGCTTATTCTAAAGGGACTAGGGAGAAAGATTGATGAAAAGCTGAGAGATGAACAAGCAGGATTTAGTTGTACTAACCAAATTCTCATTTTGAGACATTTTGAACAGCAATGCGTAGAATATGATGGCATTTGCGGACTATGAAAAAGGATTTGGAAGTGTGCACAGGCCAATTCTGTGGAGAGTCCTGCGTTATTATGGAATTTCTCTTAAATATGTAAATTTGATTAACTCTGTCCATGTACTTAACAAGTGCAGAGATAATGTTAATGGAGTCCTATCAAAAGAATTTCAAGTGAACAGCGGAGTACTCCAAGGGAATGTGTTGTCACCTATGTTGGTGGAGAAGAATTGGACTGAATTGGTAGTAGGAGATAATATTAGCTGACCTAGAGTATTCTGATGACACTGTCCTCATTAGCAAGACACCACAGGATATGCAATACTTGCTTACCAGAATGCACGAAATATCACAGGTGGTAAGGCTCAAAACATAAATAGAAGAAAGACAGAGATGATGACAACGGAATATGCAATGAGAGATGAAATATCATTGGAGGGAGAAAGGATTGACGAGGTAGAATAACTTAAAATTTAGGAATTATGATCTCTTAATACAGGGTCTTTAGTATTGGAGTTTCATGAAAAATTTTATGAAAGCAAATCTGACAGTGGCTAGGTTAAGTAAAATTTGGAAATCAAACCATATATCAGTTTAGTGAAATCCTTGTTACAGAATGGATATGAGTTATTGTATGGCAATTAAAGTCTCCAACAAATTTAGTAGATTTGAGAGCAAACCCATTAGAAGAATCCTGGGAGTTAAATGACAGAACAGAATTAGAAATGAAACCATAAGAGAGATTACCCGAGTGCCATATGTGGATGAGATCATGGTGAGGGGTAGCTGGTGATTTTTTTTGGCATGCTCTTCGCACTCCCCAAGAGAAATTAGTTCACCAAACTTTCAATTGGACTCCACAAGACACTAGAATTGTTGGAAGACCCAGGCCTATATAGCTGAAGGCTATGAATCATTAGGTAGGAGATGACGAATGGTGAATATCTGAGATGACTGGTGTAGGAGATGATGGCGATTAAAAAAAAAAAGAAAAAAAGCTTATCTTATGTGGTTCCTGGGAGCGTTAATAAAGACATTTTCCATTATTTTATTGTACTTCTAATGCACAGACTAAATCTTTTGTTAATGAATTTCGAAATTTAACTTAAATTTATATATACAATATATTCTACGACAACTTATGAATATGTTGAACCTAAGGGGTCATTCTTTTTCGGTCATACAGAACCTACCATTCGCCTTTTTCGCTGTTAGTGATAATTATTTTCTCTCTGGTGCACATTCTGAATATACCCTTTCTTATACGTTATGCAGTATGTTATCATATACCAGCCATCAGACAAACAAGATTAAGATAGATAGACTATAGTGAACCCACACATCCAGAGAGAGAGAGAGAGAGAGAGAGAGAGAGAGAGAGAGAGAGAGAGACTTCAATAGCATAAAATATAAAAAGAACTTTTAGAGATGGGAAGTTCCTATTCATTTTTCAAATTCTATAGACGAGAAATTCCTTTGGAAGAAGACTGATATTCTAGTTACATTTTGTTCTCCATCTACACTAATGGCATTTTAGGCCTTTTAGAATGTTTACCTTTTTAAAACTCGTTGCGCTTTTCGGGCAACTTTTCTTGCCCTTTGTTCCAGGTTACAAAACAGGCTTTTATTTAGCCCTATGTAAAGTTAATCCCTGAAAAGATGAAAGCTATTATTGTTTTTTGAGGGAAGGGTATGGGGTTGGTACTAAGTTTGCTCCTGTCGAGGAAAGGCTGTTTCAAGATTTTCTTTATTGGGATAGGCGGCCTTACCTCATAAACGTGAAGTTTAGTAAGGAGTCTTTATGGAGAGAAAGGGAAGTGGGTAAGTGACAGGTGGAGAAACGGGAAATTGGTGAAGGAATTGAGGTTCTTGACTGTTTACATACGCTAAAGACATACCTTGAATCCACTTATTAAAGACATATTTTGAGTGACCTTTCATAATTGGCATATCTAAAAATTTTATTTATAATTTATCTTATCTTTTTTCTAAATTTAATGAAAAGGTTTTTCTCTTGGCAAGCTAAACACCAACTGGAGTCTCCATGGGATAAAACATAGAAATCATGCAAATGATGTCACAGGCATCAAATTTGGCACACTTGTTCTCCAAGTCATACAAATCTGGCTTATTGGCCAAATCTAAAATCCGAGATGACGGCCCTTTTTCAAGATGGCTGCCAAATTAGCTGCCAGAAGTTCATGGTTAGTTTAGAAGTATTTGTATTGTCCCAGTTTCATTATCTAAATATGGATTTCTATGTTTTCAATGCTACTGAAGTAGATTTTAATGTTTATGACACAAACCTACAACGGGGTATACCACCATTCCTGCTGTGACTTGTACATATTATTGAACATGGTGCAGAAATGATGTCCCAAATTCAGTATGGAGCATCAAAATCTGCATTTTCTATATCAAAAGTACAGTACAACTGTTTTGCTAAATATAAAGAAGGAGCGGTTGTGCACAGGGAATCAAATGACCATAAAACACCTTATGCCATCTAAATTGGCGCTATAAGTTTCAAAAGATAAGGAAGAGACAAATCATTGAAATGCTTCACAGAAATGGGCTCAGCATATTACACGAGAATCCTAGAAATATCAGCAAAGATAGAAGTAATTGATGCACAGTATGTTGAAGATGAAGTTATCTGTCCCCCAGTGTTGAGAAACCAGTTGTTGACAACTGCAGCAGTAGATAAATCATAATCCGACTATTACCATAGCTCAAACATCGTTCCATCGTACAAATGGGTCTATTTTCGAACGCTTAAAGTTCCAGAGCTTCCAGAAACATATACCAATATTTGACCAGCATAAGTCACCCGAAACCCCAATGCTACTCCAATAGCAAGCCAATCCTTACCAGCATCACAGTCGATCTTGTCACACTTGAAAGAAAAATATTCTTAGATGGAAGAAGTCTTCCTCACTGAGGATGTGGCAGATGCAGTATGTTTCACATGGTCAGCCCACCACACAATGCAGAAAAAGAGCCAGCATTTTGAAGTCATCATTTCAGCCTCTGCCTCTGTGGCAAAACCAATTTCACTCTGTTGCAACGATAAAGCATGTCATGGCAAAGGTCCATGATGCCGTGGCTTTCCTAAACATAAGACAGACACCTGTCATTGCTGCTGACCAACCATTGTATGCTATGGCCAAACAAATATAGCGGGTATGGCCTTAGTATGGAGAGGACAGATTCATGATCATGTTCTGTGAACTTCATATACGAATGGCTGCACTGAGATCAACAGGAAAATTACTACGGGACAGTGGATGGACCAATGCTATTCTGGACGATGAGGTTGCCTCATTGGACACATTAGTCTTTCTAGTTTCATCCAGTGTCAGCAGGACAAGACAAGCACACCCGGTCAATGCATGCAGCTTGTACAAGATTAGGAAAAAGATATTCTATGCTTACACTGCTCTGAAGAGTTTAGTATATCAGATAAAACCCTTGAGGATTGGTGTGAACAACAGAGGAAAAAGAGCCTGGTCCTTCAGAGGAGGTGACTTACACTTCTATTGTGAAAAACCTTCAAAAATGGTTACTTACTCTTTGCAAATAACATTGTCAATTTTGCACGATGGATCCAAATTCACCTCAGAGGTATGATGTCACTTGATCAATAAGGGGACTTCATCGTACACAAATCTAAAAGAGAATTCCCTGCCCTAGCAACCGATTAAGTACAAAAGCAAAATAATGCCATCATCAAAGGTGACAGAGGAGTGAATGTGTTGACAAAAGATAGTTTGTCTCTGGACCCGAAGGTAGAGGTCATGTCTGGTATGAATGATGCCACCTATAGCATCAGAAACAGTGAGCAGACACTCTGTGTCCAGAAATCTTTCTTTGAAAAGGTGAAATCACTGCAGTGATGCAGGAGAGGGGCAACCAATTCCAAGAGGAAACATCTGACCTGTTGGTGCTAAGCACAAAGCATGTTGTAGACACAATTCCAGGTGAAATGGTAGCGACATATCATAGCAGATCCAAAGAGCCGTTCAACTGATTAATGGATGGACTAGAGGATAAGGGTCAAATTCATTTCTATCATTCAATCAAGAAATCCCTGTTCATTTCTTTACGCAAGAACAGGCTGAGATATTTTGTAAGGAAACTGTCAGTTATTCTCATGACTGTGCATCTCCTTCCAGAACAGGCAGTGGGACTTGCAAGAATTCTTCAAGCACGAGAATCTGTCACACCCTGCATCCCTCAATAACATTATCATGCTGCATATATGTCAGAAATCACAGTTAGTTGAAACTATTGAAGTGCAATGAACATCTCATACAGAGAACTTATGGTAGATGCAATCATCATTGGTGGATCAGCACCAGAAAAGGTGACAGGAACGAGTAAAACACCATGTAATTGACAAAAATTCTTTTGTGATACAAGCAACAAGACAGCTGTTTCCTTTTCTTGCTAATATGTGTGAAGCAGAGTAGACAAGCACAATCTCCACAAAAGGAGATGTTATAGCAACACTATGAAGTCTGAATGCAGCGTCTCCATTTTTTCATAAGGAAGCTGACACTTAAATATTTGTAGGCATACATGCCATGGATGCAACAACTGATGGACGGAAAGTCTCTGTGGCCAATGACATGGGCGTTCTAGTCATAGCAATATCTATGCTATAATCTTTCCAGGAAATAGTTATTGAGAAAATGTAGTTTGTCTTTGGCCAAGGAGTCAAGATTCAATGGATTCCAGGCCATAGGGTAGTTTTTGCAATAGGACTTGACAAAGCTAGAGGGATTTCATACATTCATGCATTTACTGGATTTGAAGTCATGTCTGCCTTCCATGGGAAATGAAATAAATATGCATAGTTGACTCAGAATGTACTTGATGATGTTTCTGAAACATTCACTAATCTCAAGCCAGCATCCAACATTGATTTGTTATCTTGTCCTGCAGAGGCTGGAGAGATTCGTTGTCCTCGTGCATGACAGATCAAGTACAGCTGCTAGTGTGAATGGAGCAGGAATAAATCTGTACTCTCAAGCAGAGGCCATACAACTCAATTTCACCAACACAGGCAGCCGTAAGAGAACATGCAAAGAATGCAGCCCATCGGGCTGGGATCATCTGGGGCTAGGCAACCATTTCCATTCCAGACAAGAGTAGTCCTGCTAAGGCGAGGATGATACAAAAGGAGAGATACGGCAGGTACGTTGGTCAACTCTATCACTATTGCAGTTAGCTGTTACCTATCAGGAACCGACAGTGTTCCTGAAAAAAAAGTGTCTGTACCAACCGTGTGTTACACGATCGTACATAGTAACGACATTTCATTTTGTGTATATATTATGCTTGTATCTTCGCTCTCCCCTCGCACTAAAAAGAACCTGAAATAACATGTATGTTTTTCTCACCGTTAATGGTTAACCGGTGTGGTGTCGGTTGAATAGGAAATTTCCTGTTGCATTGAACCTGAAATAATATGTCTGTTTTTCTCACCGTTAACTGTTAACCGGTGCGGTGTCGGTTGAACAGGAAATTTCCTGTTGCATTGAGTTTTTGTATATCAAGGCGAGTGTTTTGTAATAAAATCACTCAGCTGCTTTCATCCTGTCTTTGAGTCACAACCATTCTCTCGGCTCGTGACATTGGTGACCCCGGAAGTCGACTCGCTCCTCCCGCCTTCCACCCTCCCTCGCCCCTCCGTCGTTGGTACTATGGCGTACTCTACGGATGTTGGTGCTGCGGCTGCCCCATTGAAACTTTCATCATTCGCCAGCAGAGAGGTGTTTGCTTGGCTTCAGCATGCAGAAGTCCAGTTTCGCATCAAGGGTGTGACTCGCTCAACCACCAAAGCTGATTATGTTCTCGCGGCGATACCCGAGGACACCTTCCCGGAAATATCCGACTGGCTTTGTGAACAAGGAGACACCCCTATAGTGTATGACGCCCTCAAAACATACCTTCTGCAGCAGTACTCACCGTCGCCAGCCGCCGTACAGCAAAGCGTTTTCAGTTCTCTTAACAACCGTTGGGGGACCAAAGGGCTTCGCTCGTTCTCAGGGAAATGACCAGTATCGCTCGCCTGCAACCTGCTGCAGACGGCTCTCCTCGTGAGGTTAACCTACTTCGTGCCCTTTGGATACGCCATTTACCCGAACCTGTACGCACTGCCATACTCGATGTTGATAGTTTACCCATAAAGGACTTGATGACCAAAGCCGACGCCCTTATGGACAGCCACTTCAAGACCTCCATCAACGCCTCCACTCCTGACGAAGAGGACGCCTATTCAACGTCAACCTAAGCTGATGTGAATGCTGTAGGACATACACGCCTAGCCCGTGACGTGCCACCCACCACCCACCACTCGCTCGCGCCCCAACCAACAACTTCTACAGCCACTTACTGCCTCCCATCCACCGCAGTTTCACTACCACCACACCAGATTTGGGGCAACCATGAAGAAATGTGCCAAGGATTGTCACTGGCCAAAAAACTTGTAAGTAGGCCATTTCTCATGGAGGTGGCCTCCCGTTTTTCTAATCTTTTCTTTTTACATGATGCAGGAACGGGCGTGCAATTTTTGGTAGACACTGGTGCTTGTCATTCTCTTTTGCTAAGGGAAGTCTTCAGGACACGCCGTAGTCTGTCTACGTCTGCCAACGTCCGCTTTCTAGCTGCCAATCCTCGGTGTGGATTTCCTCTGTAATTTCCACCTTCTGGTCGATGTCGCCCACCGACGATTAGTCAACGCAGACTCGTACGTGTTGATACCTCTTGATCCCGCCCCCTCCAACCTCGCTCTTCACATCAGCGCACCCACGGAGGCCTACGCCCACCTCCTCACGTCGTACCCGGAAGTTCTCCGTCCAGAACTTAACCAAACGCACACGGCTCCTGCCAAGCACGGTATTTATCACCATATCAAGACGATGTGACCCCCAGTCTTCGCAAAATTCAGACGTCTGGCACCGGGTTGATTGCCAGCCGCCAAACAGACGTTCACCGAAGTGGAGGAAATGGGCCTTTGCCAAAAGGCCTCCAGCCCATGGTCGTCACCCTTACACATCGTTCTGAAGAAAGACGGCTCCCTCCGTCTGTGTGGGGATTTCAGGCGCCTGAACATGCAAACAGAACCAGATCACTACCCCCTCCCAAACATCGCCGGCATGACCTCCTACCTGCACAAAGCGAAGGATTTCTCTACGCTCGACCTCCTGAAGGGGTATTATCAGGTGCCTATGAACCCAGAAGACATCCCCAAGACCGCCATCACCACTCCGTTTGGTACATATACCTTCAATTACACCTGTTTTGGCCTTCGTAATCCTGGGGCCACGTTTCAACGTCTCAGGGATGGCATCATAGGGGACCTCCCCTTATGTGTATGTTATGTGGAGGACATAGTTTTGCTCTCCTCAAAAGAGGAACACCTCTGTCACCTGCGCATCGTGCTCGACCGCCTGCAACAAAACGGCCTTGTAGTCCAGTGAGACAAGTGTACCTTTGGCACCAACGAAGTGTCGTTCTTAGGGCACCGCATCACTCCTGAATAAGTCCATCTCCTCCCTGAGAAGGTAGATGCCGTTCAGGACTTCCCACGCCCTCGACCGTCAAAGCTCTGCAGGAATTCTTGGGCATGATCAACTGTTACACCGTTTTCTGCCAGCCATTGCTACCACCCTTGCTCCCCTCTACGCCTCCCTCAAGGGCAAGCCAAAGGAACTGAAATGGGGTCCCCTTCAAGAAGCGGCCTTCTGCAATGCAAAGAAGGCCCTATCAACTGCTGTGGCTCTCACTTTTACTATCCCACATGCCCCTCTCCTTCTCTCCACCGATGCCAGATATGTAGCTATTGGTGCAGTACTCGAGCAGGTGGTCAATGACTCGCCCTGCCCATTGGCCTTCTTCAGCAGAAAACTGTCCATGGCAGAATCGCGTTATTCTACCTTCAATCGCGAATTTCTGGCGGTGCACTTGGCTGTCCGTCACTTTGTCCTTTCATCATTCGCACAGAACACATGCCTCTGGAGCACGCCTTCACTCGACAGTCTAACGCCTGGTCCGCCCGTCAACTCCGACATCTCTCCACCGTGGCTGAATACAATTGCACCCTTCAATACGTCCCTTGGAAAATGAATCCCGTTGCTCATGCCCGGTCAAGAAACACGTTGCTTGCCGTTGAACTGGGATTGGATTACAATGCCTTGGCTGAAGCCCAACAACAGGATCCAGAGTATCAAGCATGTACGACATCCTGCACGTCCCTCCGTTGGGAAGACTTACCCCTCGAAGACTCCAACACCACCCTCCTCTGTGACGTCAGTACTGGTAGACCACGACCTTGGATTCCTGCTCCCATGCACCGGTAGGTATTTGATTTCATTCTCGGCCTTTCACATCCCTCATGCCGTTCTACTGCACAGCTGCTGAAGACGAAGTTCATTTGGCTCGGCATTTCTAAGGATGCTAAGGATTGGGTCCGTGCCTATACTTGTTGCCAAACTTCCAAAGTACATCGACACACGGATTCAGGAGTGGGCACCTTTCCTCTACCTCAGCGTCGTTTCGCACACATTCACGTCGACGTTGTAGGCCCCCTACCCACATCACAAGGACATCGTTACCTGTTTACCGTCATTGACCGCTCCACTCGTTAGCCTGAAGCCATTCCTATAGAAACTGCAACGTCCTCCTCATATACATCTGCCTTATTCTCAGGATGGATTGCAAGATTTGGTATCCCTGAGCATATTACTTCTGACAGGGGTACCACTTTCACATCTCAATTGTCGACATCATTAGCGAATCTCCTGGGCATCACCCTACATCAGACAACTGCATACAACCCCGCTGCCAATGGAATGGTTGAACGTTTTCATCGCACCCTCAAAGCAGGTTTGATGTCCCGCTGTAAGAATTCCAACTGGTTTACTCAGCTTCCCTGGGTCCTCCTGGGACTAAGGACCATGCCTAATGGCGCCCTGGACTTCTCGGTAGCTGAAATGGTGTATGGCGACCCGTTGGTTGTCCCTGCCGAATTTTTTCCTTCTACAAGCTCCTCCGACGATCTCCAGCGCATACGTCACGTCGTGGGAAAATTTACTCCATTCTGCCCAACTTACAAGCCGTCGGCAAAGCATCACATGCCAACAGACTTGCACTCTGCAGAATACGTCTTCCTGTGAAACGACACTAGCAAGCCACCGCTAACGCCCCCTTACACGGGCCCTTTCCTTGTGATGCGACGCAGTCCGAATGCATTCCTACTAAACATTCGTGGCAAAGAAGACTGGGTCTCCATTGATCGTCTAAAACCTGCTTATCTCCTACCAGATGACTAGCCTACAGTTCGCCTCTCTAGATCAGGGCGCCTTATTTAACATTTACAGTATGTCATTTTTAGGGGGGAGCCATGTACCAACAGTGTGTCACACGATAGTACCGAGTAACAACATTTCATTTTGTGTATATGTTATGCTTGTATCTTCACTCTCCCCTCGCACTAAAAAGAACCTTAAATAACATGTGTGTTTTTCTCACTGTTAACTGTTAACCAGTGTGGTGTCGGTTGAACAGAAAATTTCCTGTTGCATTGAGTTTTTGTATATAAAGGCGAGTGTTTTGCAATAAAGTAACTCAGTTGCTTTCATCCTGTCTTCTCTCGGCTTGTCACAGGTACAAAACAAAATGCAAGTTCTTACTGTCGCCGTTCTCTTGCACATCTCTCTGCAGCTGTGGTAGAGAGCAGTGGCAGCTGGTAAGACTTATGGAATAGTTTGAACATTGTGGTGCAAAGCTTACGAAATGAAACCTTACCATCTGGTGGCCATCTTAAGACACGGTAAAATCTTGGAAAATGTGTCACTTTGCTTTATTAACAATGAAGTCTTGAAGAATATGTCATTTTGTTTTATGAACATTTATATCTACTTCAGTGAACTTGAAAACAAAGGAATTTATATCTAGATCACACAAATCGGTCAAATACTTAGAGGAAAAAATAAACTTCGGGCTACTCATTAGGCGACTATCTTGAAAAATGGCTGCTAGCTTGAATTTTCAATTGGCCAATCGACCAGATTTGATTAGTGTCACTTGAAAAACAAATGTGTTAAATTTTATATTGGTATCACTTTTTACACTATTCCTCTCAAAAATTGCTATTATCTTGTGTCAATTAGAATGTATATAGTCAAATCCTGATAATAATCATTCTAATTATAATCATCATCATTATCATCATTCTGAAAAATAGTGATGATGAAGATAATATTTTTGACAAATATTTAAAAAAAAAATATATAAATCATTAGTTGTGATTTCTATCACTTTGCATGGGATTCGGAATTATTATTTCAAAACGAGCAGATCCCTAAAATACAGAACGATGTTCTTTGACACATCTATTCTGATGGAACGACAACAAAATATATCACTCGAACCACGATGAAAAATCATTCCAAAATCATTCCATTTCGTAGACTGTTCATAGAATCGCTAAAGTACTTGATAAAATGTATCTCATTTTAAATAGCTGCGTCTCTTTCCGCTTACTCAACGCACACACGGACGGAGTAATTGTTTATCAATGGCCCTCTCCTGCATAAAGACAAGTAATAGAGTATTAATGAGTAATCCGCAATTCTTTATCTACAACTGACCACGTTCCCAGAATAGCATAATGGTGCATCAACTGAAATATTTTTGTGTTGGCTTTGCACAACGTTAATTGGAATAATTCCAACGAGGATAGAAAGGGATATTCGCCATGCCAGTCAATGATGGTAATGGAATTGTCTCTGCAATTGCGTTTGAGAGGAGGGGGGTGGGGGAGGAGGGGGATATTTTTAGCCTAATCCTTTCTGTTCAAATTGATCAATACGAGCACTGGCTATTACTTGATTCATACTAGCAATTATTGGTCACTTTATAAGTGATCCCTTCCTAAAGTTAAAAACTTGGCATCATGAAGACCTAATGAAAAGATGAATGCTAGGAATTAACAATTCGAGAAGCATTGTTCATTTATACAGTAATAAATAGAAAACAAAATCAATTATGAAAGAGTTGATCTTTAGTTACGTTTTTAAATTATCACCTTAAAAAACGTAA
>NC_090727.1:186035516-186043016 GCF_036898095.1 Palaemon carinicauda
AAACTTGTGGTCTATTAAATGTCTTATTGATGATCTTGATATTAATCTATGTGACTATCGTTCAGTTAGTTCTTTATGTATGTTGCATTAGATTGTTCATTATTTTTTACCATTCTGTACGTAATACTAGGTATGCACTTCATTGTAACAACCATCCCTTCACCATCATTAGGCTCAATACTACATAGTATTCTATAAGTTTTATTGCACCTGTGAAATAATCCTCCTAATTTGGCAGTTGAATCGGAAAACTTCAGAAGTTCAAACTTGCAGCCAATGTTTTAGTGTTGAACAGGCTGACATAAATCTCTCTTCATTGTTTATATATGACAGATCTACTTTATTTTAACGTAGTTACCGTTCTTAAGGTACTTACTATATTTTAGCTGTTACTTCTCATACAAAGTTCATATATTTCTACATTTCCTTTCCGCTCTGGGCTATTTCCCTGTTGAAGCCATTGAGCTTGTAGCATCCTGCTTTTTCAAATAAGGTTGTAGCTTAACTATTATTGATAATTATAATGAGAAACTGGCGTGTTGTATAGAAATATGACAAAAGAGTAAGGAAAGTTAGAAAATATATACTCGGTGAGAAGTGTAAAACTGTGGAATGGGATATTACCCAGTTTTTAATGGCTCTGCACTTGAATTATTGTTGGGGTTTGATGATAACTGTTCAATGAAGATGTAATCGAGAATAGGCAGTGAACAGCTCCTGGCGATAAAAGTACAATTTCAAAATCATTAAATCGGATTTTATGTTTACATTTTTCTACGCGTTTGCGAATTACAAAAAAAATCCTTTTTAACCTATATTCTATTTAATTGTACTTCTGATATGTTTTTTTTTATTGTGGACATTATGTGTTGAAGGATAATAGTGATCATTTGTCATTATCCATGATGTTTTCCTTTTGCAAGGAATAATGGAAAAGAGAGGACTGGATGGAGTACAGAAGCAGGAGGAGGAAATTAGGAGAAGGAAGATCATGGGGAGGGGCGAAGGGGACCCGTGAGGAGTAAATTCTGAATGGGAAATATTCTAATTATCTATAAGGCCTTTTCATCCAATATTTGGTTGTAGTTATTGGATTTTATACAGCTGTAGATCCTTTGAGAGATTTAATTTGTTTACTGATTTTCGTTTTAGTCTACAGTCATGATGACTCTTTGTACACCGTAAGTTAATTTTAACGTAATTATTTTGACACACATCATATCATATATGTATATATATATATATATATATATATATATATATATATATATATATATATATATATATATATATATACATATACATGTTATTTACATATATATATATATATATATATATATATATATATATATATATATATATATATATATATATATATATATATATATATATATATATATATCATTTATATATATATATATATATATATATATATATATATATATATATTTATATACATATTTATATATTTATATATATATACATTATATATATATTTATTTATATATGTATATATATATATATATATATATATATATATATATATATATATATATATATATATATATATATATATATATATATATTTATAAGAAAGTCATAAGTACTTTACCTTTATCAAACAAAAGTGAAAGATGATTATGATACAGGCTCCAGATAAATGTGTGTTGTTGCCTATCATTCTATCTTGGATGAATTCTATATTAATTTGTTATTTTTTAGAGTAATATTTAAGATTATAAAAATCCAGTGTGTAGAATTATTAAATAAAAACTTAAATATAGGTATATCTACAGAAGGCCTTCGCTTTTCGCGGTTCGATTCTTCTCAATTTTGCACGTTTGTGACACAGAGAACTGCATAACCTATTAAATAAAAAATTCCATATTCGCAGGTTCGCGATAGGTACTCGCAAGGCCCGACGATTTCAAAACAGCCTTGCTCCTTTGCTTCAGCCATCCTTTTGGCCATTTCCCCTTCCACACAGCACAACACCCCATCCCTCACTCACTGTGATATAAACCAAGTAAAAACATTATTAGACAGTGCTTAGTCAACTTCACGAAATGGGCAGTGAGTTGTTAGTTTTGCAGTTAACCTACCCAAAGGCAGCAAGTTTTCACATATTCTAGCTTTCCACACTTATCTCTGTTACCTAACCCCACAAAAAGTGAGGGCTGTCTGTATATATATATATATATATATATATATATATATATATATATATATATATATATATATATATATATATATATATATATATATATACACACATTGTCATTATCACATCTTCCCGGGCTACGAATGAGAAGCATATAAATAATATTAAGAAATTAATAAGAAATATAATTTATATACAAATTCATATAAAAAGTAAAAATTTGAAAAAAATAAATAAAAATTCAAATGAAAATATGGATAAAACCGGATTAGAAACTGAATGGCATCAACAAACACATAACAAAACCAAGAAGGCGATGACTATTGTAATTGAGTGGAGGGAGCTTGGGTGTTTAACGATGGAACTAGACTAGTCTTTCAATCAGTGTTGAATCTAGAATAGGCGAGTCGTGGTTATGCAATACATTCCCTATAATGCCAAAATCTTTATTATGAATATTTATTTTACACATTTTAGCTTGATTGCAAATATTTGAATGTTCCGGGCTGGATATTCTGTAACCTGTTCTTTCGAAAACCCACACTTCTATGAGAATCGATTTTTACCTTCAACAACCTCTTGGTAGATCCTAGGTAGGTCCCAGCGTTACACTTTGGGCAAATATATCGATGCACAACACCAGAGGACGTCAAAGGACTCGATTAATCTTTAATATGAAAAATCGAGTCAACTGGGAGAGGATTCTTTAGAATCAAGTTTACTTCAACAGCTGGATAGTGTTTTTGAATGATTTTTGTAAACTTCGTCTAAGGGAATCATGATGAACGAAAGGGAAACTTTCATAAAATTTGAGTTTAGGTACTGTGGTTATTATTGGAGTCGGTTACCTTTACCCGTTCGTCTACACAGAATCTTACGCTAATATAAAATTGTTAGAGCAGATAAAGTATCATCATCATCCTCTCCTCCTACGCCTATTGACACAAAGGGCGTCGATTAGATTATGCCAGTCATCTCCGTCTTTAGCTTTTAATTCAATACGTCTCCATTCATCATCGCCTAGGTCTTCCTACTCTTCCAGTGCCTTGTGGAGCCTAGCTAAATGTTTGGTGAACTAATCTCTATTGAAGAGTGCGAAGAGCATGCCCAAACCACCTTCATCTACCCATCACCATTATCTCATCCCCATATGGCATTCGAGTAATCTTTCTTATATTTTCATTTCTAATCCCGTCCTGCCCTGTAACTACCAATATCCTTCTGAGGGCTTTTCTCAAATTTACTAAATCTATAGGAGATTGTTTCATTGTCATGCCATGACTCAAGTCCATATTGTCGGAAATATCGAATAAAAGGGATGGGAAAAGGAATAAGGATATAAAAGGGAAGAAGAAGAATAATGAAATGAAAATGATAGATGAAATCAGTTTTAAAGGATTAAAGTAATGTGAACGTGAAACCTAAAAGAATTAAGAGAGAGATTTAGGTCATGTTACCTAGAGTTATGAAGACGAGCCGGCAAGGAAATTGTTGCATTTTATGCTCAATAAATTATTCTTACTTTACCATATAAACATTAACGCAGATAAAGTATAGTGGGAAATATCGAATAAAGGGATAGGAAAAAGAATAAGGATAAAAAGGGAATGAGAGGAATAATAAAATGAAGATAATTGATGAGATTAGCTATTAAAGGAATAAAGTATATCTACTGCAAAAAATTAAAGGAAATAATAATGAGAGACTTACGTTAGCGAGTGTTGGGAAGGCGAGAAAAGGGTTGCTTTTACTCAATAAATTCATCTAGTGTATATGGTATCTTACATTGATATATTAATATCAACGCAGATAAAGTAGTGTAAAAGGAGGAATAAGTTAAGGGAAAGAGGGGAAGGAGAATATGTAAAGTTGTAAACATTATTAAAATTCGCAAATTGTTTTATTTTTATACTTTCTTTAACAGAAATACAGCATAGTTTATAAACTAAAAACATCAATATCTTATTAATAATCGTTTCTTTTAAGAAATAGGAAATATCAGCTGATTTGGAAAGTAAAAAGTAAACAATGGAAGAAATTATTTTGCTTTTTTATTTAAAAATATGATACTAAAATGTGAATATTACAGGCATCATTATTGGATACAGTTAATTGAAACAGTTTAATCAAAATCCGGTTCATTTCAAGTTTAGCTGTAATTTTTTACTGCTGTAAATTGATATACAGTTTGCAGTGAGAGCTGGGATGAGCTGGTTGGAGAGAGAGTCAAATGGTGCGAAGCACACCTGGTATGAAGGAGCACGGGCTATTCAAAATCATCACACCCCCAGAGTTTTTATCGCAAATATGTGATTATTTAAGAGGTATTACGGTTCTCTGTTTCACGTGTAAGTGATATTGCGAAGGGAACTCGTGTGAGATAAGGCCCGACTGTATATATATATATATATATATATATATATATATATATATATATATATATATGTGTGTGTGTATATATATATGTATGTATATATATATAGTATATATATATATATATATATATATATATGTATATATATGTATGTATATATATACATATAAATATATGTTTGTGTGTGTAAATATCAACCACAATGGCATTTAAAACCGAATTTTATCTTGGGAATATATATCCACTGGAATTCATTTATGGTAATAGCTTCTGGCTGGGCAGAGATTCGAACCCTTGCCTATCCAGCCGAAACAATGCCTGTGAGGACTCTACCAATGGAGCTGTCTGTGATATATATATATGTATATATATATATATATATATATATATATATATATATATATACATATATACATATATATATATATATAATATATATATTTTATATATATATATATATATATACATATATATATATGTATAAGTATATATATATATATATATATATATATATATATATATATATATATATATATATATATATGTGTGTGTGTGTGTGTGTGTGTGTGAGAGAGAGTTTTACAAACTCTTTACTCAAATATCAAGGGAATGATGGCTTGATTTTAACTGTTAATTGAACCTGATTTCAAAAATAATTTGCACATCAGAGTAAAGATGGTTACCAGATGGATAAATTTACGCCCACTCTTCTATCAACGGCGCGTAGTGTAGGGTCACACAAACAGTAGAGACTACCAGTGATGATGGTCTCGCATGCTTGAAGATTTAGTCTGGAAAAAAAAAGACACAAGCTTCAATCTTTTCTATCATCGTTGTAAAGATTTCTGATGTAATTTATCTTGTGGCGAAATCGACTGTTTCACTGCATTCATAAAAGGTATATGGAATCATTTGGTATAGGATTATGTTATAGTGGGGATACCTTAATATGGTGATAGGGTTTTCATGTCGACATGTTAAGTAAAGCTGTTCTAGTTAGGGCCACCTATAGAAGGTTGGTTTGCAGTGAGCAATCAGATGATAATCTCTCATCACCACCTATCCGCACTAGCTAGTATGGTAATGAAAACTGGACAAACCCCAGACATGAATTGACATGTCTGAGGCCTTTTTCCAGCAGTGGACTAGAAGTAACCTTATTTGATGTTGTTGTTCTTTGTTATAGTTCATGTTATTAATAGGATGGCATAAAATTTATGCTTTTTGCTATTTCTGGTGTCACTTTTCATCGTAACTACTGTCATAAGATACATTTTGGAGACTGAGGGAAAAACAATAAATGTCATTGCAAGGAAAGCCTCTGCACCATGGTATTCCACTGTCTGGATTAGAGTTCTCTTTCTTGAGGGTACACTCAGGCACACTACTCTACCTGTTTACTTATTTCCTTTCCCAATTGAGCTATTTTCCATGTTGGAGCCCTTAGGCTTATAGCATCCTGCTTTTCCAGCTAGAGTTGTAGCTTAACTAATAATAATACATTATTCTTTTATGTAAAGGAAGCTTTATCTTATTATTATTATTATCATGATCATTATCATTATAATTATCATTATCATTATCATTATTATTATTATTGTTATTATTATTATTATTATTATTATTATTATTACTATTATTATTTTCTCCTCAATCATAGTCTACAGAGACTGGTGTTTTATAGTGTGGGGCTCCGGGCTACATCCAGCTTCCTTAGGAAACCACCATTACCCTTACTATACGTGGTGTTTCAAGTAGTACGCTCTTTTGCACAAGGGCTGTGGCTATATCGGTTCTTACCTTCTCAAGATTCCTTCGCAGTGTCTTAGGTGTGGTGCCTAGTGTCCCTATGATTATTGGCACCACTTCTAAATGTATATTCCATAACCCTCTTAGTTAAATTCGTAAGTGTAGGTACTTTTCTATTTTTTTTTCTCTCTCCCTTCACCTTCCACCCTTGAGGCTCACAATACTGCGACATCTGTGAATGATACTTTTTTCCGTTGTCTTGTCAACCAGAGTGATATCTGGTCGAGGTGCGTGTATTAACCTGTCCGTCCTTATACTGGAGTCCCGTTTTCTTCCACGGATTGAAGTTGATGTTAGTATCATTTATTGCTACATTGCATTATATATCTCTTACAGAGACTCCAATGGATAGCTTTAACCACTCTATCATGTGGTTTCTTATATTGATTCTTATTTTGCCATTTCCTTCACTTTGACGAGATGTTAGTTCCGTCTATTACTCGTTGAATATATTTTGTTCCCAATGCCTGATCTTTTGCTGTCATTATCAACCCTTCAGTTTCCTTCTTAGATTTCCTCTCTTTAGTCACTGCCATGTTTCTTTAAAAGTTTAAAAGGCCACTCATGAATGGCAGAGGCAAGGGCAGTGACATTGCCTATCAAGCACAACAATGCCCTAGGAACTGACCATGTACTGTATATGTATGATTAGTGCCCAAGCCCTATCTCCACCTAAGTTAGGACCAAGAAGGGCCCTGCAATGCCTGCATATAGACCTATGGGCTGCCGCAAAACCCTCATCCTTAGCTCACATAGATGGTGAGGTTGTAGCGACTAAAGGAACTAACTATCGAACCCCAGTCTGGCGATCACCAGTCAGGGACATTACCACTTAGGACACCAAGTGTTCAGTATGTCTCAGAAATTGCCCAGGGCATTGGTTTTCTTTTCCATTTTTCGAGTCTCTTCTTGTCTGTTTTCTCCAAATACACTTCAGGATTTTCATCGTTCTTCATCAAGTTTTCTCCCTGTGCAATATTTAACCATTCATCTTCACTGGTCTTAAGGCACTGTCCCAGTGCTCTACTTTCGATGTTGACACAATCTTCTATAGCACTGAGGAGTCCTTTTCCTCCTTCACTGCATGGTAAATAGAGCTTGTCAATATTCACTCTTGGGTACAGTGCTTGGTACATGTTCATTATTATTATCATTA
>NC_090727.1:186048016-186052355 GCF_036898095.1 Palaemon carinicauda
CTAAAAGATATTCAGTTAAACGAATGTAGTATGACATTGGGATTATACCTGTAACAAGTACAGAGACTATATTTCCTTCTTGAAGGAAGATATGATGAGTGCTACTCTCAGACAAGAAAATTATAGAACAAATTCTCTTCATAATTCCTGTACTGGTTACAGTACTTCTATCTGCACTGTGTACTTCGTACACCGGCACTAGTACTATCTGTATAATTCCACACCTGGGATTTTGAACAGAGCCAGTGTTATCATGGTAACACTTAATTAAAAGAAGTCACACCTAAGAAGGGTGACCTCTTCTCCCTTTAATTGACAATCCCAGTTAATTAGCTGTTTATCGTAGAATTAGACGGCAGGTTAAATACTCTACCTGGCGTCACCACATATTGCTTCAGAAAATGGATTTGTCTAGCATAGTGTATGTATAACTCTCTGAATGATTCTCATCCGTTACATGTGCGAGGACATGTGAGGTCCCAAACCAAAAACCGTTTACTACAGTAATTAGGGGGCAGGTTTTAATACACTACCTGCCGCCACTACGAAGTGTTACAGTTCATGCACTTGTTTTGCATAGTGTTTGTAAAACACTCTGGATGATTTCCATCCAGTGTATGAACGAAGGTGCTCAAGCATCAGTGATGAAGCAATCTTCCTCGGATCATGACCTGCGGGAGTACTGTCCGGATCCGCTCTACGAATAAAGTAGGTGAGCTTCGCCCTTAGTTGTTTTATAGATAAACTTGATCCAGAAGTTTCTCCTTTATAGAGCTGTCCTCCCCTGAAGTCTGAAGTTCTACAAGATAGACCTTTAGACACTCTACAGGACATAGAGACATCTTCTTTCAGAGGGCAGATTCTTCAGGGACCCCACCTCTTAGTGGGTAGCTCATTTTTAGCGAGAAAGGATGGATCAGGAAATAGATTCAGTTCTCCCACTTCTGTGAACTGAATGTGACCCTCATCTCTGGAGAGGGCCACTATTTCACTAACTCTAGCCCTGGAGGCGATAGCGAACAGAAAAATAACCTTTTCGGTTAGATCCTTAAGAGAACAATCTTCATTGTTCACAGATGAGGCATAATGCAAGACCTTGTCCAAAGACCGAGAGATGGGCTTTGGTGGTACCGCGGGCTTAAGCCTAGCACATGCCTTTGGAATCTTATTAAAGAATTCATTCGCCAGATCCACTTGAAAGGCATATAGGAGAGGCCTAGTCAAGGCTGACTTGCACGTATTTATCGTATCGGCCGCCAGACCTTGGCTATGAAGGTGGACAAAGAAGGACAGACAGAAATTTATTGAAATTTCTTTCTGTCCTTTTGCTTTGACAAACGCAACCCACTTTTTCCAGGAAGACTCATATTGTCTTCTAGTTGACTTGGCCTTGTATTCTTCTAAGAATTCTATATTGCCTTTTGAGATCCCAAACATTTTTCTAACCGCTAGAGTGAGAAAATCATGAAATGAAGGGTTTGGGTTCTCTGTGATAAAACGAAGGCAGTTAATTTTTGAATCTTAGGAAATATACCTAGGGTCAGAGCTAGGACCAGCCTCATCTAGTCTATCAGCTCCACTAGAGGATCCTTGTATGGGGCTATATAGCGAGGTAGTTTCTTGAAGACACTCGTGATGAAGAGGTCGAATTGCAGTTCCGGGACTTATTCCCATCTGGGAGGGAATATGTCTGCGCCCATGGACCATTCCAACTCTATCGGGTTGTATCGAAATAGAGTATCCACCATCACATCGTGGATCAGTTGTAAATAAACTGCTGGTAGGTGCCGTCCCTTTAAGAGAGGGATGGGTAACTTCACCAAGACTGAATGAGACGTTCGAATGTGACGTCTTATTATCGCTTTGGTGTCCCAGATCAGTCGTAGAGAGCCTGATCTGTGTGAAGGGGGCTTCCCCACCCATGAAAGGACCAGCAAAGTCTTGGGACTTTCGTGCTCTAATTTCTGTTAGAGAAGCGATTAAAGAGGGACCGATCTCAGTCTGTTTTGATCTCTTCAAGCGTTTGATGCGTGTTTTCTCCAAGCTCTTAACGCATCTATCCGGTGTGCCCTTAGCACCAGGTCTGTCACTATAGCGAACTGGGGAAAGTTTAGCGCTTTTCCCTGTTGGCGTTTTGGTATTCTGACTGAATACCTGAGTCTCTTGACAGACTTCACGAGCTCCTTTTATATTTCCAAAGGAGAGGAGAGTTGATGTCACTGAGGGCTTCGATGGTTTTTTAAACATCGAAACCCCTGATCTGGAGAAAATCGAGACTTCTAGAAGCCTATCTTGCATCTGTGATGTCCTAGGAACCGGGTCATCTCTTTGAATGCACATTGTCCGGACACTTCGGGTGCTGCCCACTCCAGCCTCTTGATCAGGTATATTAATACCTGAACTATTTCTAGGCTTGACTTTGACGAGACTAAGTTTGTCAATCCTTTGAAGATACTTAGGACTGTGAGTCCGGCACGTTTCTTTCCTAGGACCAATGTTACTCTCTGTAACATGAATTCTAGATAGGAGGAAGGGGGGGGGGGGGGGGTTGACTGGAAGGTTCCGAAGGACACCTTTCAGGTCTGACAAGACTACGAACACCCCTAATTGGAACAAGGTCCATATGTTCAGAAGGATTAACATTCAGAACTTGCTGTTTTTTATGAACTTGTTGAGTGGCGACAAGTTCAGAATGATTCATGGATATCTTGAGTCCTTCTCGTGAACACAAAACAGCCTTCCCTGGAACTCAATGAGCTATAGTTTTCTTACCACCTGTATGCTCTATAGCTCTCAGGTATACTTTACCAGGAGGGTTTTGAACTGTAGGAGAAGGTAAGGATATGATGGTAGGGACATTTCTGTTTCCTATCACTGGCTCATCTTGAATAGGCTTTGGACCGAAGGATCGAAGGTCCTGCGATCCTTAGGGAAAGTTCCTCCTAGCCGAAGTGTCTTTATGCTTCGAGTAGTCAGTAGGCTTAGACTATTGACCATCTGCCTGTAGCACCGTGGTCACTGGAATAGTGGGATGTTGTTGAGCAGCCCGGATATTTCCAGCATTTTCAATCTTCTTTTTAGGTTGGGGACCCACAACCACAGAAGATTTTCTCTTTGAAGGAAAGCCCCATTTTTGGAGAAGACTTATGTTCTCCATGGTGGCGTTCTTAATTACTTCCTTAATGACCTCGTGTGGGAAGAGGTCTTTACCCCAGATGTTGGAAGATATTAGCTTCCTTGTTTCGTGTTTCACTGTTGTGTCAGCGAACACAAACTCTCTACATGTTCTCCTGGCCTTCATAATGGCGTAAAGGTCCTTCACTAAGATAGCCATATGCATTTTGGCTATGACCATTAGCATGCCTGGGGTACTTTCGTAGGTTGAACACAACTCTATGTAGTTTTGTAGAGAAAGGGATGTCGCAAGTCTCTCCTTTGACTCATGTTCATTACACAAGAGCAACTCAGACAATTTAGAGAGACATACCTTGAATTGTCGACTTGCGATGTCCTTATCTAATTTTCCTACTGAAAATGTCAAATGGACTTCCTTCCAATCCTTTTCCTATCCGGGAAAAGCTGGTGACAAAGGCTTGCGCTCATCGAGTGTGGGACATGGCTTACCCGCCTCTACCGCTTTGGCAACAGAAGTAAATGCCTTCCCCATGAAGGGGAATAAGAGTGAAGTAGGAGCAAGAAAGGAAGGGTGTATGTTATTCAGTGAGAATACCTTCGACTCTGAATAACCCGCCTTTCTCAGACTACCTGAAAGGATAGTCTGTGCCTCTTCATGGTCGAGAATCAAGACCTCCTTTGGTTCCGCTCCTTTTCTTGACTTTGGTTGGTACTTCAGTCGAACCCAACAATTAGGGAAAGCGTCAAAGCTTGGCCAAAATTGAATTTTGTCCAAAGGAATAGCATCTATTTTCTCTGAGATGTAGAGATTGCCATTTGAAATCGGCATCTGCTCCGCAAACCTCCAGGGATTGGTTATGGAGCATGTTGGTAGGTCTTGATTCAAGGGTCGTTTGACTGACCCCTGGGAAGCGACAAGAGAAGCTTTACGAGGCTCTATCTTGCGTTTTACTTCCTGCTTTTTGTTTTGTTTATGAAAGCTCTCTATTTGATTCTTCAGCTGGATACATAATTGTACCACATTATCCAATTGAGGGGTAGAAGGCGAAGATGTCGACATCGATGGCTCTATAGCTGGCATAGGCGGAGGAAATTCCGACACAACATTTTCCTCTTCTACCCAGGGGCACTTCTTGCCCTTAATCCCAAAGGTTTTCTGGCCGTCAGGGGATGTAGTTGGCTCCTGAGGCACTACTGTTTCCTC
>NC_090727.1:186055355-186092855 GCF_036898095.1 Palaemon carinicauda
TCGTCCTTGGCCCAGTACCATTTCTGATTTACGACACAGATTTAGGATTAATTACTAATTTAGCCAAATTACCCGACGATTTTAAACTTGACATAAATTCTGCTGTTATAGTAACCCTCAAATAGATTACTCGGTGCTTGGTAATGGAATAGAAAGTGTCGACTTAGAGGAAGATCTCGGCATTGTCATTAGCAAAGATTTGAAGTTTACCAAGCAGAATACAAAAGCTGAAAAAAAAAACTAATAGGTTACAGTTGTATAAAGAGAAAATTCAAATACATACATTGCACTACGACTGTACACGTCACTAGTCACTAGTAAAACCCCATCTAGAATACGGAGCCCAGTTCTAGGTCTAAGTAATCAGAATGATATAGATAGACTGGAAGCAATGCAAGCTTGGACCCAAACTAGTTTCAACACTAATGCAATTGGATATAGACGTAGGATGGAACGTTTTAGCTTGTTTGGTCTATGAACACGACGACTGAGGGGGCAGCTCATAGAGGAATTTAAAATACTTGAAAGATTCAAAAATGTAGACTACAATAATCTATTCACGCTCAGTACAAATCAGTCCAGAGGTAATGGATACAATCTGTAATTGAAAAGATATAACGCCATTCAATGTGGCAATTTCTTTAGATAGCAAATACATGGAAGAGACTTCCAACGGGTATAGTAAACAATAACACGGTAAAAGAATTCAATCTCTCTCTCTCTCTCTCTCTCTCTCTCTCTCTCTCTCTCTCTCTCTCTCCAGGAGGCTGAATGTAATTACCGAAACTTATGTCCCTCCTCATTTAATTGCACAAGTCATGCCCTAATAAACTAAATACATATTTCTGTAATTAATCCTAACGAGGCGATTTTAATTAAAAATAGTGACTGGAAGGATTTATAGATTAAAGGGTCCTAAGGAAAAGATTTCCAGATAAAAGTTCTGCTATACGCGTAATATATCCCACTATTTCCTCTGTTCTCCACATTATTTATAGTCTTTGAGTAACTGTTTATTCTGCTAACTTCCATATAATTTAAGCTTTGATCCCAGGCTCCTGATGTCCGATTTTAAGGATTGATCATTGATCGAATGTAATTTTATCGATGAATGTAATCTATTAGCGACATATACATTAGTTTGATTAGTAATGAATTATTCGTCCTTAGTCTTGAATCTAAATACAACAGTTGATAATCTTAATTGTGTGACGCTTTTTTATTTATTTCCTTTTGAAGTTTTGATTGAACTGATACTTTGTATTAAAATTCTCAATTTTTTTTTTTTTTTTGGAGAATTGAATAACCAGTAGAGGTATATCCTTCTACAGCTTCATATTTTGAAAGATTTGAAATAAAAATCACAAGATGTAGATCCTTAAATGTTATGCTTTAAAAAACTGTTTCGATAAATCCGCATATTATTAGATGCATATCCTATGAAACTCATGTATTTTGAGATTCGCATTAGTCACCAGATTCATATCTTTTGAAAATCACATGTTTTTGACAAATCTGAATGTCACTGGGTCAATATCCCTTGAAAATCTCATGATTTTGACAAATCTCTAATAGTCACTAGACTATATCGCTTGAAAATCTCATGATTTTGACAAATCTCTAATAGTCACTAGACTAATATCCTTTTGAAAATCTCATGTCTTTGGGAAATCTGTGGTAGTCACTAGATTAATATCCTTTGAAAATCTCATGATTTTGACAAATTTGTAACAGTCAATAAAATATCCTTTGAAAACCTCATTTTTTTCAACAGATCGACATTAGTCACTAGATTCATATCTATTGGAAATCGCATGTTTTCGACCGATCTGCTATAGTCACTAGATTCATATCCTTTGAAAATTTAATTTTTTGACAAATTTCTAATAGTCAATATATTGATATCCTTTGAAAATATCATGGTTTTGACAAATCTGCAATCGTCACTAGATTAATATCCTTAGAGAATCTCCTGTTTTTGACAAATCTGTAACAGTCAATAGAATATCCTTTGAAAATCTCATGTTTTTGACAAATCTGCAATAGTCACTAGATTCACATATTTTGAAAATCTAATGTTTTTGACAAATCTGCAATAGTCACTAGATTCACATCCTTTGAAAATCTCATGTTTTTGACAAATCTGCAATAGTCACTACATTCATATCCTTTGAAAAACTCATGTTTCTATAAATCTGCAATAGTGACAAGATTCATATCATTTGAAAATCTCATATTTTCACAAATTTGCAATAGTCAATAGATTCATATCCTTTGAAAATATAATGTTTTCAACAAGTGTGTAATGGTCAGTAGATTCATATCTTTTGAAAATCTATACTTTTCGACATATCTGCAATAGGCACCAGATCAATATCCATTGATGAAAATCTAAATTTTGATGAATCTGTAATAGTCACTAGATTTATATCATTTAAAAAATCTCATGGTTTCGACAAATGTGCAATAGGCACCCGATTCATATCTTTTGAAAATCTAAATACTTTTTGACATATCTGAAATAGGCACTAGGTCAATATACTTTGATGAAAATCTTTAGTTTTTGATAAATCTGCAATAGTCACTGGATTTATATCATTTGAAAATCTCATGGTTTCGACAAATGTGCAATAGGCACCTGGTTCATATCCTTTTAAAATATCACGTTTTCGACAAATGTGCAATAGTCACTAGATTCATATCTTTTTGAAAATCTATATACTTCTCGACATATCTGCAATAGGTACTAGATCAATATCCATTGATGAAAATCTCTAGTTTTCGATAAATCTTCATGTCACTAGATTTATATCATTTAAAAATCTCATGTTTTAGACAAATATGCTATAGTCAACTGATTCATATCCTCTGAAAATATCATGTTCGACAAATGTGCAATAGTCACTAGATTCATATCTTTTGAAAATCTCATATTTTCAACAGATCTACAATAGTCACAAGATTCATATCCTTTGAAAATATATTTTCCACTTTTGCAATAGTCAATAGATTAATATCCTTTGAAAATATGTTTTCGACAAATGTGCAATAGTCACTTGATTCATATCCTTTGAAAATATAATGCTTTCGACAGATCTGTAATAGTCACTAGATTCCCATTTTTTTTTTTAAATCTATAGTTTTCCACATATCTGCATTAGTCAATAGATTTGTATCATTTGAAAATGTCAAGTTTTCGGCAAATCTGCAAGAGTCATTAGATTCACATCTTTTGAAAATATTACGTTTTCGACAAATGTGCAATAGTCACTAGATTCATATCTTGTGAAAATCTATACTTTTCGACATATCTGCAATAGGCACTAGATCTGTATCCTTTGATGAAAATCTCTAGTTTTCGATAAATCTGCAATAGTCACTAGATTTATATCATTTGAAAATTTCATGTTTTTGACAAATGTGCAATTGTCACTAGATTCATATCTTTTGAAAATCTCATGTTTTCTATAAATCTGCAATAGTCAATAGATTCATATCCTTTGAAAATCTCATATTTTCGACAGACATACAATAGTCACAAGATCCATAACTTTTGAAAATCTATAGTTTTTGACATATCTGCAATAGGCACTACAGTAGGTCAATATTCTTAGATGAAAAACTCTAGTTTTCGACATATCTGCAATAGGCACTAGATCAATATCATTTAGTAAAAATCTCTAGTTTTCGATAAATATGTAATAGTGACTAGATTCATATGCTTTGATAATCTCATGTTTTTGACAGATCTGCAATAGTCACTAAACTAATATTCTTTGAAAATCTCGTGTTTTTGACAGAGCTGAATTATTCACTAGATTCATACTCTTTGAAAATCTCTTTTTTTACAAATTTGGAATAGTCAATAGATCCATCTACTTTCGAAATCTCATGTTTTTGACAAATCTGGAATAGTCACTAGACGCTTAGCCTTTGAAAAAATTTCGTTTTTAGCTGGTCTGTAGTAGTCAGGAGCTGCGTATTACTTGGAAATCTCATGTTTTGACAGATTTGCAATAGTCACTAGTTGCACATAACTTGAAAATCAGATTTTTTCGACAGATCTGTAATAGTCTCTAGATGTGTATCCTCTTAAAATCTTGTGTGTTGTACGCATCTGAATTAATCACTAGTTTTGCGTATCATTTGAAAACTTGTTTTCGACTGATCTCTAATCGTCACGAGATGCGTATCTTATTTAGGTTGTTACTAACATGAATCGGTGAACCGGAAACCTAATTAAGCGAGGCAGTCATGCGTGATTACACGTCTGCATTCCGGCAACCTCTCTGCAAATAGAGTCATTTCAAGACTGTGTGACTTGATTATCTCATTAATGGGAAATGAGGGAATAATTAGACATTACAGCCTCTTTGATCATCAACGTGTAGTTAAATTGATAAGAGAAGGTCTATCAATTCCCATTTTGGTGTTCAGAGATTCTATTGTTATACAATTAAATAAATATGGATAATTGTAGTAATAGTCTATTGCGGGCTTAAATGTTTGTCAGTAAGGGCTCTTACTAACAGGGTTTGGATTACTTGAGAGAGTACAAGGATTTTTCAAGAGCTTTTGAAATTCTCTTCCAGGTGTTTATTATATGAGCCTCAGAAGGGTGTTGGTTAAAATTGTATTTACCTTAAGTATTTTATGTTCTAGGAGGAATATGTAAAAAATAAAACAAAACAAAATTCTTGGTAACCCAAAATAATTTTAAATTTTCCTTTGTTTTCATTTACATTTATTACTATGATGCATATGGTGTCACGAGGCTGTTAATGTAAAGAAATTTAAGAATGAAATATGTTTTTCTAACAAATTGTATAATGATTTGGCTGTCACAGATAACTGTGTGGAAATAACTACGAGGGTTTTGCCACGGTGACAGGCCTAGTACAGAAAATATGTAAATAGAGCATACAGTGAAAAGGGTTAATGTCATAATAAAATCGGCCTTTAAAGACACTTGCAGTCATCTTCGTACTGATGCAAATTTCTAATAAACGATACATTTCCTTTAAAGAAATAGAAAATGTATTTCTACTAAAGATAGTTATAGGAAGAAAAATGTTACTCAAAGAAATGCCAAGAAAGAACGTGAAAAGGGAAGAAGATTTTAAGATCATTTTTTATTTCTTTCCTCGAGAAATCCCAGACTCTTTCAGCCAACTGATCGCTCGGACCACATCCGTCTTTTCCTGGTTACGCCATTAAGCTTTCAAGCGGTAATTGTGCCTCATATCCCATTAAGAAAGTTTAATTACTAGACCTAGCATGATTTTGGACCTGAGACAGGTTAATGACCCCCATTTCATCCAGCGTCACTGCCGTCTTGCTGTGACCTAGAATCCATTAATGAATTCCTTTGTCTTTCCAGATTTCTCGTTTTCGAAGTCTTTACGGAAGAACCGGATTGTTGTTCTCAGTGGCGTTTTGGAAAAATGGAGTTGTTGTTGTTGTTTTTTTGTTTCCTCAGATAAGCTTTTTTCTTTAATAGTATCAAGTAAAACACAAAATAATGGGAACTTCGATACTTTTCTAAGACATTCACGATCGATTGTAAGGTATCCAATATTTGCAGAATATTGATTGATATTTATTTGTTTTCTCGGCTTGAGGACTACTTTAATAACTAAATACAGAGAAAGCATAAAGGTGGGAGAGGTTTTTTATGTATTTTATTGCATTGTAGGCATATGAAATAAATTGGCTTAACAAATTTACTTCTTTCCAGATTGCACTTCGGTATCTACGCCCAGATCTCACACAACAATTAACAAGAAGTTTCAAAGAAAAGGGTAAGAAAAGTTGATATTTACCTAATTGAGTAAGAACAGATACATACATACATACATGAAGTATTTGTACGCATTTACTTCTATATTCATAAGCATAAAATTCGTATAAAAAACTAGACGTCTACGAAACCATTTAACATTTGAACGTAGAAAACTATTACAGAATTTCAAATTATGTGCAGTATTGAACTTTCCTAGATATAAAACTTGGGTTGATAAATGACGAATTGATAAATAGATAGATAGAAGTACAGATTAACAGCCTCCGTTAGAATCAAAAGAAGCTTTTCAGTACTTCTCTGCCTATAGTGCTTGGTGCAAATTATGAGTCATAAAGTTGAACCCTAACAAAGTTCGAAAGTATGAATGTAAGAAGATCAAGGACTGGTGTTCAACATCCCGATCTCTGCATTGACAAAGTTTCTTCAACTCCGCGAGTCTTAAAATTTTAGGTGTCATTCTTCATAGTAAATTTACTTTTGAGAAATATATTCGGTCTGTCTACTTCAATTGCACAAATTATGGCGTATTTAGAGTCTTAAGATTTTTGGTTATCAGTCAACTCGGAATTTTTTTTTTTTTTTTTTTTTTTTTTTTTTTTTTCATTCTCCCTTGTTTCAGGTATTGTTCTCCTGTCTGGTCTTCGGCTGCTGAATCTCATCTTAATTTGTAGAACGGGAACTTACGATTTATTAAATTTCTTATTTCTTATCTAGATATTAATTTTTGGCAACATCGTTCAATTAGTTTGTGATGCATGTGGCATAAGATTTTCCATAATTTTCTCTAATCTTGGCATTCAGATCTTCCCGGACAGGATGGTACATCCTGTTCGCAATACTAGTTAATTCTAATAGTCAGGTCTTCTCCTTCACGAGCCTCAATACTACACAGTATTCTAAAAGTTTTATCCAGCTGTGACCAAGTTGTGTAATGAACTTCCTAATCAGTTTGTCGAATTGGTGAAATTTCAAAAGTTCTAACTTACAGCAAATGTATTTATGTTGAACAGGCTGACCATTTTTTTTAATCTATATATGAAATATCTATTTGGATGCTGTTATTGGTCGTAAAGTGGTTTATTGTAATTATTAATTTCTTCTCTTGTAGTTCCTCACTGGGCCATTTTTCCCTCGTGAAACTTTGGGCTTATAGCATCCTGCTTTTCCAACTAGGGTTGTAGCTCAGCTAATAATAATAATAATAATAATAATGATAATAGTAATAATAATAATAATAATAATAATAATATTGATGATGATGATGATGATGATTATCACTCAGAGGGGCGTCATGGGCTAGGAGGTGGATTTATTAAAAGGAAGTTCTAAAAGGATAAATGCACCATTACTGTAAATACTGACTATGGCTTTGCAATCGTGAACGGTTATTAGGCCTTAATGAAAGAATAAATTCTCTTTTTCAGTAGTTTGGTCTAGTATTAATCTCCAATTTTTCTGATGGTGTCCTAGATAGACTTTTATTCTTTATTTTTCATCAAGTATATATCCTATTATATGGGTTTTTTATATATATATTTCTTGCTTTGAGAACCTTAATGGTTTTTTATGTATTCCAGAAATATTTTACCGTTTTATACGATATTTAAATGTTTTTCTTTCCGTAGCTGATTTTCTTTTTTTTTTTTCCTAGAGTGGTTTGGTCTATTTTCTTCTCATTTCTATCGCTTATTTGTATCATGTTTCTACTCTGTTCAAAATTTTGCTTATTCATATAGTTTGGCTTAGGATGACATTTAAATTTAAGTACATTAATTTATTTTATACTTCTATCTCTTAAGGACTAATCATCTTCTTATGTTCTATTGCGTGTTTTTATTGCTATTTACCGTACACAATACATTAACAAATATTTTGGCTTAGGATATTCAATAAAAATTCCATGCTAAACGAACTACCCATTACCATATAAGCCTAAACAATCTGTACAATATAAACAGATATGTTACCAATAATAATTGTCAAAATCGAGGATAATAAATGTCACTGCTTATCATCATTGCAAATGAACATCCACTGGAAAATAATCCCCTTAGCAAAATCAGGATTGACAATAACCCAGGCCGGGCGTTTATTTATAAAAAAAGAACCGGGTTTTATTGGGGGAAAAGGCGGGTTTTATGGGGGAAACGCGGTTTTTTTTTCACAATTTACCTGTTTCATATATATTTTCTATTTCTTTATTGATTCTTTGTCTTTACTTTTTAAGTTTAGTAATATTTCTCAGTCCACAGTTCCGTTTGTATTTCAACTATCTACTTATAATCCTTGAAAAATTAAGAGAAAAATATAAAAATTAGTTGAACGGACGGACATGCAAGTCTCCTAAGTAAAAGATCCTTTCAGAGACCGATTATGAGTTCAGTCGTTACCAATATTGAGGTCCGCTATTTTAAGGGTTAAGTCGGACCAGGTACCAAATATACATGGTTCTTAAAACTTCTTTAGCTTAGGCCTAGTATGGAAAGTTTGGGGAATACTAGAGAGAAACCACAAAGCCAAATGTCTAATGTACATGATAAAATAGTTAACTGTGGCTGTTTTTATCTTTCCATTGAAACATTTATTGCATTGACCTGTCATATACAGTCAGCCCTCGCTATTCGTAGGTTCTTTCTTGCAATTTTGATTGTTCGTGATACAGAGAACCGTATGAACTATTAAATAAAAGAAAACAAAATCACATTTGCAGTTTTACGATAAGTAATCTCACGACCCATACGTTTCAAACTGACTGTGCTCCTTAGCATCCATTATGCTTCGGGACATTTTCCTTTCCAGAGAGCACAAATAAGCAGAAACGTTCACAAGGCCTCCGCCTTGCATAGTTTTTCCTCGTGTGTGCATGTGCTGTGGTCTTTTTTTTTTTTTTTTTTTTTTTTTGTAGTATAACATTTTTATGTAAAGGTGATTTAAAATCTGTACATATTCAGTGTACATCTAGTGATTTTAGCATAAAACGGGATACGTACGGTACATTATGCTACCTCGTGCGCCAAACAGTTAACGGCTCAGAGCTGCATCATGCTTCAAACTTACTTTGTAGAACTTGATACGTAAATGGTTAGTGGTGCTGTACTGATACTTTTTATTCTATTTTTTTTATAGTATTAGCATATTCATTGTGTAATACTCAATGTTATTGTTATATTAGCAACTGTACAGTGCTGTATACAAAATACTGTGCTGTACTTTACAGTAGTAATGTAAATATAGGCTATGAGTACTGAGTTTCAATGGTTCGATTCGACCTGTTGAAAACAGCTACAATTTAGGAGTGATGCCTTCGCTAATCAAGCTGTACTGCAGTGATAGTACTGTAAATATATTAGTTAGATAGCAATAACAGTGTTTTGTTGGTACTCTATGTACCATATTTAGTTATAAGTTTGGCAATGACCTGTGCAATGTGTACCTTAGTCTTACCGTGTACGTAGTACACATTTTCACAGATAATATACTATACACTTACTGAAGGTGTTCGTTCATTAACATACTTATAAAGTGACAAACTAAGTAAAAACAATATTATGCATTACTTAAAGCGTGAGTCGTCCAGTCATAGGCAATGGGCAGTGAGTTGTTAGGTTAGAAGTAAATTCTTGGACATGTGAGCTTATATTGAAGAATACAATAATCATAATTCCAAAATGCTGCAACATGTAATACTGAAATTGAGGAATAGGGCTAATTGGCATACATAAAAATAAAGAGCTGTTTCTAGATATACTGTTCTACTCTTCATTATATATCACACTACAATGTACTGAATAGTACCATAATAATGTACAATACTATAGCACTAAATTGCTAAAAAAGGTAGTAAACCCCCCCCCTTTTTTTTTTAATTAGGACTTCTATTACGTTAGAATAGTATATATATATATATATATATATATATATATATATATATATATATATATATATATATATATATATATATATATATATATTTCTTTTTTTTTTGTACTTTAAATTCTTCGTCACACCAAAAAGTTACTCAATAAAACAATGATAAAGGATTTTTGAAGCAGAAAACGGTTAAAAACTTTTAAAAACTCCGGGCCCTGAGAGGTTAGCATATTAACCCTCCAATTATGGACACAATGGGAGGTTTCATGATAGCCTACGCATAAGCAGAAACGTTGACCATTTTTCTAAATGATACATTTTGTGTGATATAGGGGAAATAAAGTCTGTTTTTCTTCCTTTCCGTTTTCTTCATTTTATAAGTTTTTTAGTGAAAGGAATTTTGATAATTTATAAAGAGGTCGATTCGTGTTTCCTGGTTATCGTTTGGTTTGATTTAAACATTTTTATCTAGGTTTTTAAACTTTGTCTTTACTCATATCATCAGTACTTTTCTGACTCTTATCATCAGTACTTTTTTGACATAATATATGTTAAAATATGGTGCATAACATGTTGAATGTTGGCAGAACAAATCGTACATGCGATGTTTACCTGACATAATAATACTAAATAAAGACATTTCAAGCACGGGAAAGGTCATGTCTAAATAGACACCATGAATCTGTAAGACAATATTATATAAATCCCAGCTTGTTACCTTAAATCATTGTTGGTTGTCGGCAACTCTCCGAAAAACAAAAATCAACAGGTGACATAGGCGGAGAAAAAGCCTGAATGTCGCTTCAAAATTTAACAGTTAAAAATGGCGGTGCTGCTGCGTCTATGTCGAAAAATAAAAAAAACAGAATTCAAATTCTCTTTCACCAATCAGGAATTGGAGATGAAACCTTCTAGTATATATGACATCGACCTCCACATTTACAAAAGAACAGTCGCATAGGCCCTTTCACAACGGCGTAAACTACTATAACCTATACTGTATAATGTTCCTTCCGGAATATTTTGAAAGTTGAAATTCACTAAAACAATGTTGGTGTAACTTTATTTTGATAAATTTCCACAACTTTCAAAATGTTCCATGAAGAAACTCTGGATGTTTTCGTTTTGGGACGTAGATCATAATTTCATAAGAAATTTTCGTATTATTTTAGAATAGCCGTGTCAGTCTGTGGTGGATTTTTTATGTTAAAAAAAAAGATGGCCAAGCTCGTTATGCTCCTTAGAATTTATACAAATATCAACAATTCGTCGTCATGAATGATATCAACAGCAAGAGGTTGGGTTCGTAATAGCAATGACGTTACAGGAATAATAAAAAACAAAACATTAGAATAAAACTGGCTTGTTTTTTTCTTCTTCTCTCTCTCTCTCTCTCTCTCTCTCTCTCTCTCTCTCTCTCTCTCTCTCTCTCTCTCTCTCTCTCTCTCTCTCTCTCATATTTTAAAACAACGGTTACAACAGATCCAGCGAAATATTCGGGAATTATTGTTTCTCAACAGTTAAATATTTAAATAAAATGGGAATTTTCTCTTTTATAAATGACTGGTTTCCTGAATAGCACCGACTACATCTGAATTTTCATGAAATAAACTTTAAACTTGATTAATAAAATCTTCTTTGTTAAACAGAACTTTTATTCTTCATTGTTAAGTCTATCATGGGAACAATCATTTGTGAAAATCGCTGATACAGATATGGCTTGCGTTTGATAATTACAATTTTGTTTGGTTCCCCAAATGTGAAAAAGAAAGCTTTAAGCATTCAGGACAGAGAGAAAGGGATCAAGTAATTCAAAAAAGGTTTGAAGTTTGAATTGTTTAAGCTTCAACAAGTAAAAGATATTTTGTTATGAAATACCCATTTCTCTTTTGTGGAAGATGAAAAAAGAACATTAATGGAGTACTGCAAATATGGCAGGACGTATTTTGTACAGTTATATGAAATTTCTGACAAGGCAGTTGAATATATATATATATATATATATATATATATATATATATATATATATATATATATATATATATATATATATATATATATATATATATATATATATATATATATATATATATATATATATATTTTTAATGTTTAATGAAGTATGCACGAGAGCTTGGTTAGTTAAGAGTGCGTTAGTGAGTGCTACTCGTTTCACCGGGCGCCAGTGTCCTCCTTATCAGGCCTGAAGTCGCTCTCCAACTATTAGAGAACCTTGTCTTTCTTTGTTGCAAAATTTAAATTTTTCTCAATTAATTTGATGATTTTATAATCATAACATACTTTTATCTCTCGGGTATTTTCTTTACATATTGAAAATTTTGACAATATCTCTCTCTCTCTCTCTCTCTCTCTCTCTCTCTCTCTCTCTCTCTCTCTCTCTCTCTCTCTCTCTCTCTCTCTCTCTCTCATATATATATATATATATATATATATATATATATATATATATATATATATATATATATATATATATATATATATATATATATATATATATATATATATATATACTGTATATTTACAGACAGAGATTTCCAAATGTAAGGCAAACAGAAGATAGACAATCGTATGTTTGGCGATAGAAAAATCAAGTTAACCAAGGTATACCTTTGCAATTTATGTGTGTGTGTGGATATATATAATGCATACGTGCACAGGTATCTATAAACACGCGTTTTGAAAGCCTGTATGTGGAAGTATAAAAAGAACTAAAAGTAACTTTTACATGATATCAAATGCAATGCCCAACAGTTTATCTATTATCCTAGTTTGACGTGATTTTAAATATAGAATGTATTATATGGGATTTCGGGATTCCATAGAACACAAAGAAATTATGCTTTTAGGACTTAATCGTGTTTAAGAAACACAGCTTTAATAAAAATGTTGAAATTTTTTCCATGAAAATTTTTATCTAATATATTTTTCAGCTCTGTAAGAGTTGAGTTGATCTCGTTGTATTGGAAAATCTCTTCACTTTTCATAATAATGATGATAATCAACAGGTTATTCTTACATCCTTGCGTCATTTTGGTATTTATCTGTTCATCAGTGAGTTTTCACATCACATTCCTCGAATTCTCCAGATTCTTCTTTGTCTTTTGTTTCTCCTCAAAGCTGCATTGGAACACTTTTTTCATGACCAACAGATGTTCAATCTATTTGGACTGAGTGCTTTTCATACGTCAGTCTTGTGATGGCAATGGGAGAGGAAGAAAGGGAAAGAGAGAGGAAGAGAAAGAAAGGGAAAGAGAGATGAAAAGAAAGAAAGTTAAGGAGAGATGAAGAGAAAGAAAGGGAAAGAGGGATGAAGAGAAAGAAAGGGAAAGAGAGATGAAGAGAAAGAGAAAGAGAGATTAAGAGAAAGGGAAAGAGAGAGGAAGAAAAAGGGAAAGAGAGATGAAGAGAAAGAAGGGGAAAGACAGATGAAGAGAAAGAAGGGGAAAGAGATATGAAGAGAGAGAAGGGGAAAGAGAAGTGAAGAGAAAAAAAGAGAAAGAGAAATGAAGAGAAAGAAAGGGAAAGGGATGAAAAGAAAGAGAGAGATGAAGAGTAAGAAGAAAAAGAAAGGAAACGAGAGATGGAGAAAAAAGGGGAAGAGAGATGAAGGGAAAGAAAGGGGGAGAGAGATGAAGAGAAAAAAGGGAAAGAGCGATAAAGAGAAAGAAAGGGAGGTGGATGAAGAGAAAGAAAGGGAAAGAGAGATGAAGACGAAGAAGGGGAAAGAGAAGTGAAGGGAAGGGAAAGGAGATGAAGAGGAAGAAAGGGAAAGGGCAGTGAAGAGAAATAAAGGAAAAGAGAAATTAAGAGAAAGAAAGGGAAAGGAGATGAATTGGAAGAAAGGGAAAGAGAATTGAAGAGAAATAAAGGGAAAGGAGATGAAGAGGAAGAAAGGGAAGGGAGATGAAGAGGAAGAAAGGGAAAGAGAGATAAATGAAGAGAAAGAAAGGGAAAGAGAGAGGAAAAGAAAGGGAAAGAGAGATGAAGAGAATTGAAGAGAAAGGAAAAGATATGAAGAGAAAGAAAGGGAGATATGAAAAGAAAGGGACAGAGGGAAGAATAGAAAGAAAGGGAAAGAGAGATGAAAAGAAATGGAAAGAGAGATGAAGAGAAAGAAGGGGAAAGAGAGATGAAGAGAAAGAAAGGGAACACACGAAAAGAAAGGGAAAGAGATAAAGAGAAATGGAAACGGAGATGAAGAGAAAGAAAGGTCAAGAGAGATGAAAAGAATGAGAAAGAACTGGAGAGAGAGAGAGAGAGAGAGAGAGAGAGAGAGAGAGAGAGAGAGAGAGAGAGAGAGAGAGAGAGAATATTGGACGTCAGTGGCGTCATGCCCCTGACGCAGGAGCCGTCTGGGAGTGCATTATTACTCACTGGCTGAAAAGAATTTGTTGGGTCCTTCCGAGTCTTTTTTTTTTTTCTTAATTATTTCGACTCTTTTATTTCTAATTTAGCCCTCCACACAATTTAGACATTTTCGATGGTGCTAAATGGAAAGTTGATTAACGCAGTCTCTCATATTTTAATATACATAGACGATTTAAGAGGTTTGAATTTTGGTATTCATTGTTTTCACTATAGACTTTATTTATTCCTACATGTAAAATACACAAAAGGAGCCAATAAAGGAACTAAGGCCTGCGATGGCCAAGATATTTGACAATGCAAATATCTTAAAATGCAATAGTAAAGGATACATGTACAATAAGCAATTACAACAGTAAAATAATTATGGCAAAATAAAACCATAGTATTATAAATGATTGTTTTTAAAGAAACAAAAACTTCACTGAAAGTAATAAAGAATCGGAAATATAAAACACCAATACCATAAGTACAATCAAGTAGTTGAAATATGTACAAGGTAACGCTTAGCCATTTCTGAATACTGATCTGTTTAAAAGAATAAAAAGAGACGACATAGGAAACCTAATATTGAGAAACAACCATATGTTTTTATATTCTTTTCCGAGTCACAATGGCCTGAAGCTTTAAGAGTTCACGCAGTTTTGCGTTTAGCAGTCTGCATGTCTGATACTAAGGCGACTGTTTCTCCACCTCCACCCTAACTGTCGGGAGATTGATCCTCATGCCAAGAGTACCGTGCAAATGTGAAGGCAGCAATAAAGCATAATACTCGCCGAAAATGTCACTCTCAATAAATTTATAAAACAAGTATTTACTTACATCATCAAAATGAATTAAATTTACCCTTTAGTAAATATCGCTAGTTGTCATCAAAGGTACATCCTTTTCGACATGGTTAACTTGTATTATTATCAATTATTATTATTATTATTATTATTATTATTATTATTATTATTATTATTATTATCATTATTATTATTATTATTATTATTATTATTATTATTATTATTATTATTAATTGCTAAGCTACAATCCTAGTTTGAAAAGCAAGATGCTATAAGCCCAGGGGCCCCAACAGGAAACAATAACAACATTGAAATATATATTTCTTATATAAAGTATAGAAACTTTAACAAAACAAGAAGGAGAGATATTAGATAGAATAATGTGCCCAAGTGTACCCTCAAGCAAGAGAACTCTAACCCAAGACAGTGGAAGACCATGGTACAGAGGTTATGGCACTACCCAAGACCAGAGAACAATGGTTTGATTTCTGGAGTGTCCTTCTCTTAGATGAGCTGCTTACCATGGCTAAAGAGTCTCTTTTACCCTTACCAAGAGGAAAGTAGCCAATGAACAATTACAATGCAGTAGTGAACCCCTTGGGTGAAGAAGAATTGTTTAGTAATCTCAGTGTTGTCAGGTGTACGAGGACAGAGGAGAATCTGTAAAGAAAATGCCAGACTATTGGGTGTATGTGTAGGCAAAGGGAAAGAACCGTAACCAGAAAGAAGGATCCAATGTAGTGCTGTCTGGCCAGCCAGTCGTATTTTATTAATAGCGGTTGTAATACTGTGGAGGTTAATCTTGGGAATACCACCCTAAATGATAACATTTTGTGTTATTATAGGATACACTAACGGGTAATTCTTATTATTATTACTAGCTAAGCTACAACCCTAGTTGAAAAGCAGGGTGCTATAAGAGCAGACAGAGGCACAAGTGAGGAGAGTGGATTAAAAACACCTTGTATTTTGCTAAATTTTCTAAAACATTCAGTTGATTGCAGAGTAAAACTGAACTTGTTATCTATGATGATGACAAGTGCCTGACATTGAGACCCGCTCAAGCTTAGTGCCATTAAAATGCATATCTGGCAAGCTTTCGACATGTCTTGTTCAATATTAGGAATTCTTCTAGTATTCTGGAGCCAATTTGTGAGTTCAGCAATCAATATATTAATTTTGTTAATGCATAATTAAAGTTATTTCTCACTGATATACAAAACGCCTCATCTGCAAATAGAACTTTCTTTGAAATCTTTGTCTACAATATCGGTAATAAGAATATTGAGTAAAAGAGGTTATAAAACCGAACCCTTTAGAATTCCAAAATTTATAGGTTCAGTATCAGACACATGGTCATCAATACAAACTTACTGACTATGGTTACTCACACACTGACTGAAAACACCTCTAATTCCTCGAATTGACAGCTAAAATATCGCTTACAACCTTAAAGAATGACAGTTGTAGTGCTACGTGCTTTTCTAAAACCGAACTAAAGGTTCGAAAGTACGTAGGGCAATCTATGAAATTGACCATTCAAGCTGAGTTAAGAGTTATGCCACCCTGACACTTGCACGACTTTGAGTCACAAATTTGTCGTGGCAAGTCGTTCCATTTTGGGGCACGAACTGGGAGGCTCCCGCACTGTTCACGGCTAGTTCACGCATAGTTCACGATGAGTTCACGACTTGTTCACGAATAGTTCACGAATGCGTGCCCGTTCGTGTCCACATCGACACGAACTGGCATGACGAGCTCATGCATAGTTTGCGCATAGTTTGCCCACTTCCATCATTGGTACGACGAGTTTCCGGAATTCGGACGGTGTCGTGCCGACTTGGCCACGCCATATAAAAATGGGGCCTCTCCAACCCTTGGTCATTTTTGGATTGGCTTTGGAAGAGACAACATGCTTACTGTCAGAGACACCATTGCAAAGACGAGAAGATTCCTATACCTGGCAACTGCTCTAACCATTGTTGAAGAACAGCAGAAAAGGCTTGCAGAGGCAGAAGAGCAAGAAGAGGCAACCCCACCTAGAAGAAAGACACAAAGGAAAGTGTGGGTCAGGGAATGGTTAACCAGAAGGCATGAGTTTGGACAGTATGACAGTCTACTGACTGAACTCCACAAGGAATGTCAAAGGGGCTACAAAAATTACCTCAGAATCACAGCTGATCTGTTCCAAGAGTTAGTTAAGAAGTTAACCCCTCGCCTCCAGAAGCAGTCCACCTTCATGAGGGAACCGCTTCAGGTTGGGCTCAAGCTGGCTGCCACCCTCTACTTTTTAGCCACTGGAAATTCCTATCAAACTCTGCAGTACAGCTTCAGAGTTGAAGCAAGTACCATCTGCAAGTTCATACCAGAGGTGTGTAAAGCCATCATTGCGGTCTACAAGGACGAAGTGCTGCACTGCCCCAAAATTATAAAGGAGTGGAAGGAAGTTGCTGCCAGGTTCAGCTCCAGATGGAATTGCCACAACTGTCTTGGGGCTGTGGACGGCAAGCACATCGTCATAAAGAAGCCACCCAATGCTGGCTCTTACTACTACAACTACAAGGGCTTCCACAGCATTGTACTGATGGCAGTGGCAGATGCTACCTACAAGTTCCTCTATGTGGATGTTGGGACAGAGGGTGGTGCGTCGGATGGAGGAACATGGAGTAACTGTTCCCTGCATGACGCTTTAGAAGAGAACAGAGCTGGAGTGCCTCAACCAGAACCAGTCCCTAATGATGACCAGCCAGTGCCCTATCACTTTGTAGGGGAAGACGCCTTTGCTCTCCGAACCTGGATGATGAAACCATTCTCCCATCAGTCACAACTCCTACAAGAATGCATATATAGCTACAGGTTGTCTCGTGTCCGACGTGTCGTGGAGAATACCTTTGGAATTTTGTGTCAAAAGTTCCGTTGCTTCTTGATGACGATGCATCAGCACCCCGACACCATCAACCTGACCACCATGTCTACCTGTGTCCTCCACAACCTCATCCTCATCAGATACCCACATGCAATTTCAGAAGTGGACCGCAAAGATCCGGACACACATGATCTGATCCCTGGGGGATTGGGGGATAGAGGACTGAGCGACACCTGCAAGGGCTGCTGTCTCTAACCGGCCATCATATATAGAAGGATGCAAAGGATCAGTAAGACTACCTTTCACATTACTACATGTCCCCTGCTGATGCTGTCCATTGGCAAGAAAGAATGGTAGTAGCTCCATGAGCTGCATCCACAGTTGTTCCATTTTTGAAATAAAAGAAAAGTTTATTTTTCGTGTGTGTTTTCGTTGCCCTTTATTTTTTGGTGTCTTTTCTTTTCTTTTTCGTTTATTTCTTTTTGTTTTGTTTCGTTTCTGTTTTTCTTTCACTTTATTTTAAGGAAAAGAGAAAAACAAGTGTTTTGAAATAAGAAAGCATTTTATTAACATGAAAACAGCAAACATCAAATATGTACTAGTATCACAGTCCAATTATTTACAAATATTTAGAATTATCTCATCTCAGTCAATGTCCTTGCTGGTAGTAGCTACCTGAGCTGCATCCACAGTTGTTCCATTTTTTAAATAAAAGTTATCGTTGCTCTTTATTTTTTTGTTTCTTTTTCTTTTCTTTTTAGTTTATTTATTTATTTTTTTCGTTTTGTTTCCATTTTTCTTTCACTTTATTTTAAGGTTAAAGAGAAAAACAAGTGTTTTGAAATACGAAAGCATTTTATTAACATGAAAACAGCAAACATCAAATATGTACAAGAATCAGAGTCTAATTATTTACAAATATTTAGAAGTGTCTCATCTCAGTCAGTGTCCTTGCTGGTTGTGGTACCGCTGTGTGGGGATACCCGATGGACTGATGGTGTGTTGAGTTCCTTGGAGGTGTAGGAGGTTGAGGGTGACATGCCCTCTTCTAGGTTGTTTTCGACGGACCCCGGGGTCAGGACCGGGAAGCTGAGTGGTGTCACAGGTGTCTTGAATGTGGCTGACAGTGACGACACTGAAGGTGTTGGTGAAGGAGCCTGAACAAGGGTGGCTGACGATACTGAAGTTGTTGGTGAAGGAGCCGGGACAAGGGTGGCTGACGGTGCAGGTGGAATCCCTGGTTGCCACTCCATAGTACGGGCCCAGGAGGACCGGTCTGAAGACTGTAGTGACTGGGGTGGCAGCCACGTTACTGGCTGGTGGTTGCTGCTGAGGCTGCTGCAGCTGCTGCTCTGGTGGTGCCAGAACTGCTGCTGCCAAGGTTGCTGCTGCTGTGGGCCTTGCCAGGTCATGAGTGGTTGTTGATGTGGCACTCATCCTCCCGCATCGTCCTGACGAGGTCATGATGAGTTCACGAACAGTTTGCACATAGTTCACGGGAGACGGTTGCAAAACTTTGTCATGACCAAAGTTTGAACATTTCAAAATTCTCGTCACGACAAGCCACAATGTCACGACCGGTTTACGTACAATTCACGCCAGTTTACGAGCAGTTTGCGTATTGGCACGACTCGAGTCGTGCCAATGCGTGCCACAAATTCGTGCAAGTGTCAAGGTGGCATTAGCAAAAATATTTATAGTTGTTACGTTGTAATAGGTCTATAGTTACTAGTTTCTATTACATCTCTTGACTGGGATAACCCGACCAACCCAATGGAGGTCAGGGTACAAGCCTTGAGCAATGCTCATGTAGGTAAATGCACAATGATACTTCCAACGGTGTCACTAACTATTAGGAGTACACAGGGTTTAATGTCAATTAGGCTGTTTCATTTTCCTGCCATTGATTGCAATACTGTATACACCTCGCCCTCATCTGATGGAGCCAAGCTGAATGTGTGATAAATTCGACAAATATCATCAAAATATGCATGATTTATAACAAGGGGTAGATTCTCGGTAAGACGTGAAACAATATTCATGAAAAAAATAGCAAAAGAATTTGCTTTTTTGGGGCCATTGATAACTGTCCCTTCCTCCATCATTACCACCCACACATATTCCTTTACACCAAGGCCAAGCAGGGTATTGATGTAAAACCAAGTATTATAAATACCCCCCTTACAAGTCTCACAACTTACTCATACCATACCTCATTTTGATTTTATTTGCAACCTAAATCATTAAATTTTTGTACATATTAAACTATCGCTTATGTACCAACCCACGCTTCGTGAGAGTGGAAAACTTTTACTTTTTCCTTATGCACCTATTTAGTTCAGGTGTTACCCACAGGGGCCTAACTAGACTCCTCCTTACCCTCTTTCTTTTAATGGGGAAAGCAGAATCATAACACTCGAGCAATCTATTGAAGAACTCTTTGAAAGAAACATTACAGTATGTGTTAGAAATACCTATCGGAAACATGAATTAGACACAGTTAATAAACATCTGGATAGTAGTTACATTAATTAGTCTAGACTGTATAGTCCTTACAGTAGTTATACAATTTTCAAACATATACTGGGAAATGGTCTGTCAGAGAAAATAGCACAACACCTGATGAATGAGTAGTCCCTATTTTAAAGTTAGACCAGGTGTTTAATATTAATCAAAGAAAATAATGTTATATGGTTAGACTCGTTAAACTTAGTAGGGGATGCAAAGACAGGAAAATATCCATGGCCTAGCATACTGGTTGAAAATACATCAATATATTTAAGTTGATTATTATTATTATTATTATTATTATTATTATTATTACTATTATTATTATTATTATTATTACTTGCTAAGCTACAACCCTAGTTGGAAAAGCAGGATGCTATAAGCACACGGGCTCCAACAGGGATAATAGCCTAGCAAGGAAAGGAAAAAAGGAAAATAAAATATTTTGATAAGAGTAACAACATTGAAATATCTCATATATAAACTATGAAAGCTTTAACAAAGCAAGAGGAAGAAAAATAAGATAAAATAGTGTGCTTGAGTGTACCCTTAAGCAAGAGAACTCAAAACCTTTGGCACTACCAGTGTATTCAAAAGATTCAATTAAAAATCGCCTGTTACCATAAACTTATCATGAATAGGGAATTTATTGACCACTTGACAAAAAAAAAAAAAAATCCTTTAAAAAGTGCAGCAACAGCACCAGTGCAGCAATAAACGCAAAAATAAGTTACCAAAATTTAGCAACTCTTAAATAAAATATAATGACCGCCATTATTACGAAAAGTAGCACCGAAAAATAAGATATAATGACTTCCATGATATCATCGACAAAGTTAAAATCTTTAACAACCTCTTATGTTTAACATTTCATCATAGAAAATCTTTAACTCCTCCACCAAAGTTATCCCTATTTGTGTTGGCCTGTTTATATCCTGTTATATCAAATGCACAACCAGAGCTCTCGGAAAGCCATGTCTCCACTAACACCAAAACTGTGAATTTAAGCACAAAGTTACATAGAAATGTTACGAAACTTGCAGCGTTTTTTCACAACTTTATGTTAAAGGTTATCAAAGAGAAAATACCACTCGGATAAGCAGATTCCGCTTTTTTATCGTAATTATAATTTCATATAACAATTTTTCAATTTCTATAACGTTGAGTCTTATAAATTTCTCTTAAAATAAACGTATTCACAATAGAGAAAAGTGTCAATAACGAAATTTTGTCGTCGAAAGTAACTTTAGAAAAAAAAAAAAAAAAAAATGCAAAGGAAAAAATTAATGAAAACTAGTCAACCTCGAATATATTTGACGAGACAAAAAACAGGTTTTCGTAGCGCTAAAACAGAATGAACGTGATGTGTATTCTTTTCTTCCCCAAACGATGATTCAATTCATAATCTAGAAGAGGCTGTCATCCCTAATCTTCTCGGCAGTAATATAATCCATCCAACTACCGAATAGTGTGAAACCCGACAAAGAATATCCCTGATAAAAAAGCTAGAAGAAGAAGCGGTAAAATCAACTCGGGAATCGCCGTCGATTCTCGAACTCTTCAGGAAAAAGATTGAATTCCTTTTGCTCCTATGAACGAGCGAATGGCTGCAATTGCAAAGAACATTTGTTTAGAAAAAGCCTAACCCAAGGTTCAAGAGATGACCTTAAAGGTCCTTTTCAATTTTAGTGTTCTTTGCCCTAATATTTAAATGTAATGTTCTGCTGAGTATGTGCCTCTCTCTCTCTCTCTCTCTCTCTCTCTCTCTCTCTCTCTCTCTCTCTCTCTCTCTCTCTCTCTTTTCTTCTTCTTCTTCTTCTTCTTAATAATAATGATAATGATAATGATAATGATAATGATAATGATAATGTTTTAGGCATTTCTTTTTTTCTATTATCGTTAGATTATGATTACAAAATAAATAGAAAATGTCACAACATGGAAACGAAAGTGTAGACAGCTAAAGGTGGCTCACCGTCCGAAATTCTTCAGCAGAATTCACATTTTCGTGTAAATCCAGTCCACCAAGGAAGTACAAGTTTTTATTTTTGTGTTTTGTTATATTTTTCTCTTGAAATATAACAGATCACTGTGTACTGGACGAAAATCCTTCACGGAAAAAAAAGTTAAGATATATTATTTTTTACAAGTAAGACACGCTGAGAGAGTTAGATTAGGAGAAAGAAATATGAAATGAGAGGTAAAGGAATCGGCTATAATGAGATTTTCATCTCTGCTCGGGAGAAATCTCGGAATAGAGATTTTAGATTAATTATCGCCTCATTAGGATTAATTACGGAAATAAGCGTCCTGCTCATTACAGTGACTCGCTTGATTAATGGTGAGCAACAGAAGTTCCATAAATCATATCCTAATTCTAGTAAATAGATGGAGTAGGCAGACAGACAGACACACACACACAGGCAGTGAGTGTTGGAGGGGGCGGGAGAGTGGTGTGCTTTCCGCTGCTAACTTGTGCATCCGGGAAATCTAAAGCGGATATGTAAGATAACTGTTTGGAAAACGGGATTTGCTAAAATTGGCTCCATGGTAATTTCTCTTATGGTTTTTCCTTTGGTTTACATTTTTTATACGTCGCATATTATATTTTCTTCACTACATATGTATACTGTATATGAGTGTGTACATACACACACACACACACACACACACACATATATATATATATATATATATATATATATATATATATATATATATTCTTACGAAGGTGGTCTTCATGAGAGCAGAATATTTTATTCACATATTTTATTTATGTATTTAAGAGATGTATAGCCAGCTCGCAGGATTAAGTAAGTTATGTAAATTAAATAAGAGTTCCAATACTCCTTTAGTTCTATTTTTATTTGGATCCGTATATGAAAATGTACATTATTTTAAAGAATTAAATTTTCATTTCACGTAGTTTTGTTACAAAGTCTTATGTAAACTTATTAAAAGGTATGCTGTATAACACACATGCTATGGATTGCATCATGTTTCCATGTGGTTCGAAGTTCCAGGAAGGTTCTCTAATAAAAAAATAATCTTTTCTCTAATGTAACAAGAGGTGATGGATGGAGTTAGCCGAGAAAGAGTTGCTTCGCAAGCAACCTTAGTACCCTTTTTTCTAAATACTAAGTTGGCTACCTTACGCCGCTATAGCCATGCACCCACGCCACGAGAGCGATTTACTAGAATTTTCTAGAGTGAATTGAGTCAATATATAAGGACCTAGCAATGCACAGGAGACAGAAGAGATCATATATGTGTCTATATATATGTGTATATATATATATATATATATATATATATATATATATATATATATATATATAGTAATGTCTCAGTTTAAGAATATATGCGTGTGGGTATGTAAATAATTCTTTCACTTTTTATATTTTCCTCATTTTACAGGCCTCGTGTCAAACGCGTTCTGAAATTGAGGTGTTCATGTTCAACGCCTTTATTTTTCCTCGGATGCCACTCACTTTTTCGTTATTATGTGAGGAGTCATCAATAAGCGTCTTTCAATAAACCCTTTTCTGGTTCTAAACAGCATCCTTAGAAAATAAGGCTCATTAAAATCAGAATTAAGAGTGGTTTAACAGCACTGACTTCGATAATTGATAAAGTATGCTACAAAGAAATCCTCTGTGCTGTAAATAAGACGATTATGAATCCTAATTTTCATTTTCATCACTGTTTTACGGATATTTCATTTTCATTCTAGAACACATAAAAGCTATCCATATTAAGAATAAAAGCTATCCATATCAAGAATAAAAGCTATCCATATCAAGAATAAAAGCTATCCATATCAAGAATAAAAGCTATCCATATAAAAAATAAATGCTATCCATATCAAGAATAAAAGCTATCCATATCAAGAACATCCAGAAAAAATATATTTCTGGTAATGTTCACATGAAATCTGAAATAATAGATAAATGAATAAAAAGAAATAAATTCTGTAATTCTCAAGCTATTACTCAATGATTTTACTTTCATACACTTATTACTCTGTAAAATGTTTTTATTAACTGCACAGCGTGAGGTGATATTCCGTATCCTAATCCTAAGAACTAGCTTTGTAAATACCGTCAAATTTATTCTTTGTAGAAAATATATAATTCTACAAAAAACGGCATGTGGTAGACGTTATTACTTTCTAGTATTTTGTGACCGTTAAATAGAAAAATCATAGAGAAAAAAAAACTTACCTGAATTATCTTACTTACTTCTAACTTACTTCCATTCCCAGGTAGGCTTTTAGTCTGTCAGTGGAATCAGTTGTCTTCTCCACTCAATTCTGTTTTCAAAAATTCCATCTCTTCTCAGCTGTTCAATTGTTGGCATGTTGTTCTTTGTCAGAATCTCTTCAATTCCATCCATCCAGCGTTTACGTGGTCTACCTCTTGATCTCCTCCCACCAGGTGTGCAGTCACATATCCCTGCAATTCTATTTCTATCCATTCTCATTAAATGTCCCAGCCATCTCAGCTGTCCCTTCTCAATCTTGTTCAACGTAGGAGATACTCCAACCATCCTTCTAAAATCTACATATTTTATACTAAACTCTTCTTCTTTTGTGCATTATTGTTCTCAGGCTTTTCATCTCTGAAGCTTGGACTCTGCTCTTGTCTTTGATTGTCATTGTCCAGCTCGCTGCTCCATATGTCATTATTGGTGTTAGTAATCCTTCAAATATGGTTTTCTTTACTTCTATAGGTACATATGCATCTCTCATAATTGGATTGAGTGCTCCAGAGCATTAATTATATTTCTTTATTCGTTCAATAATTTTTTCTTTGTTCTTATAGCCGTTGTCTGTAAACATACACCCTAAATACTTGAATGCGTTGGTGTCCTTAATTACCGTATTTCTTATCATGATGATTGTTGGAGCTTGTTGATTGTTAATATTTCTGTTTTTTTAATGTTCATCTTCAGTCCGGCTTCTGTTAAACAATCGTTCAAGGCTCTCAATGCTCTTTCTAGTTCTTCCCGATCATATGTCCAGAAAGCAATATCATTAGCAAAAAGCATGATGTCTCCCGAGATATTTATTCTTTCCTTAAAACTTCTTATAATTAAATCTATATATGCAATGAACAAGAGTGGGGAAAGAAGGCTTCCCTGCTTAACACCTGTTGTTACTCTAAACCAATTTTCATTCTTGTATCCAGCCCTTACATTATTCATACATGGTTCGTACGTGCTCTTTATTGCAGCTCCCAATCTACCGTCGAGTCCATAAACCTCTCCTAAGCACCTTCACAATTTGTTCCTAGGTACCGAGTCAAAAGCCTTTTATAAATCAAAAAATGCTATATACAGTGGCCTATTGTATTCCCATGATTTTTCAATAACAAGCCTCAAGGCGAATATGAGATCTGATGTACTTCTGTCCTTTCTGTATCCTTGCTGTTCTTCGCCTAGCTGAGGTTCAATGATGTGTCGCGCCCTTTTCTCTAAAATCCTCTCATAAAGTTTTGCTGCATGGCATATGAGTGTTATACCTCTATAATTCTCGCATTTTCCTGAATCACCTTTACCTTTATAAAAGGGTACAGAAATATGTTTTCCCCAGTCTTCAGTAACCATGCTCTCTAACCAGAATGACAAGGTTATATAATATCTGCTTTGCTAGGTCTCCTCCCTCTTTGAATATCTCAATTGGTATATTATCATACCCTGGGGTTTTCCAATTTTTCATCTCTTACAAAGCATTTTCAAACTCATGATAAGTAATCACATCCTCCCCATTTTCTCTGTCAAATTGGAAGATATATTCTTCTTCATTTCCTTCTGTAGTTACATTTAGTAATCTACTGAAATAAGTAGTCCATTTTTCATTAAGTTCTGTAGCTGTGCCAATAATTTTTCCATTTCATCCTTTATATTATATTGTTTTCTATTATCTTTCTTGTATGATTTTGCAACTGCAAAGATCTTCTTATTTTTCTTGATCATCTTTCAATTTGCCTCCTAGTTTAATCCATGCATTTATCCGTGATCTCTTAATCTCTTCTGATTGATTCCTAGAAGATACATATTCTTCTCTAGTCTGTTGATTCCTTTCTTTCACCAAATTGTACGTCTTTTCCCAGTACCTCCAAGAAACCTACAGCCAAGTTCCTTCTCCCCTACATCCAAGGCACTCTCCTTTAGTTCCTTCCAATCCCGCTGCTCCAGGTGTTGCAACCTCTCTGTAAACTTGTTTTGAAATCTCATTTTGATATCTGGGTCTTTCAAGGATTCTGTTTTTTATCATTTTTCTCTTCTCTGTTTTCTCTGTTCTTATGGGAGGAATGTAAATTTTTCCTATGACTACTCTATGATCTGAATCAAGGGAGACTCCTGGCATTGCTTTAACATTTTCTACAAGCCTCTTATCTGATATAACAACATAATCAATCACTGATTTTTTATCAAACTGCCCTGTGGTTTGATTCTATCTATATCTAGTGTATTTGTGTGAGTCCTGGTGTTTAAAGAATCCATTCATGATCTTTAGATGATTTCTTATGCAAAAATCTATTAGTTTTTCTCCTTCAACGTTTCTTGTTTCCCCTCCAACTGGGCCTATTAAACTCTCTATCCCTCTTCTCTCACAGCTAACCGGTGCATTAAAATCTCCTAGTAGTAGATTAATGCCTTCTTGCTGTCCCTCCAAATGTAATTCTAAAAGTCCCATAAAAGTATCTTTTTCTTCTTGTGTATGGCCTTGCTATGGTGCATAAATCTGAAAGACATTATAATTTGTTCTTTATTCTAAATGTGCAACTAATAAGTCTCTCGCTGATCAATTGTACTTCTTGTATATAGGGGGCAAGTCTGGGTCCTACGATGAAAGCAACACCATGCTTTCTGATTCCTGCATCTACTCAACGATAAATCAGTACATATCCATCTCCTAGGTCCTGTCCTGCGCTTTCACCTCTATGCCTGGTTTCAGCCATTCCTAATAATTCAAGTTTTCTCTCCTTCACCATATCTAATATTTCGTCTTCTTTACCACTGTACGTGCAAATATTTAGGGTACCACATTTAAAATTCAGTTTGTCTTTAACATTTTTCCTAAGACGTTTCCGTTTTCGTCGCCTATTTTTACATCTGACAACTGATCCTTGAGTTTCTCGAGCGTTAAAAATTCAGTTAGTGGCTTGCTAGGCCTGTCCTAACATATTGCTGAATATACTGTCATTACCTCAGTCGTTTGGTCCACGGCTCATTTTTCAACATACTCAGAGCAGCCCTAAGAGAGTTTAATTCCTAGGGGTTCCCCCATCGCAACACGGGGGATGCGTCTGGTAGGACTTTTCTCTCCTGATGAATTACAACTTATCTGTAATTAATGGGCATTTTGTTATGACTGATATCACTGCATTCCTAAATTTCAAAACAAAACTTTGCCAAGGACTTATTCACGAAACTTTTACATCCAGACTGGAATCCTCGTTAGTGGTAATGGAACAGGAATCATTAGTTTGTACATTTGAACATGACCGAAACAAATATCTTCGCTTTGTAATGAATAACAAAAAAACAACGCAATGAACAGGAAAATGTGTGACTTATCTTTTCAAGTTAAAAAAAAAAACTCTTTCACATACTCTCTCTCCTGTGCCCTTCTTGCAGACAAGTGATGGCAGTTATTTTACCATTGAGTAAAAGGATCAGTTTCAGAGTGATATACGTTAAGGTATCTCATGGGAGCACGGGCCGTCGTTGATGTCCGAAGGTTTAGTAAGATATTAAACAATATGACATTTATAAAGTAGCTCCATATGTTTCTATCAGACCAAGAAAGTAAAAGCAATTAAGCCCTCTGAAAGTGTTTAATTTGTATTATATTCACGGCTGGATTAATTTCACCAGTGAAGACGATCGACCTTTCTATGTTTTTAAGCTAGGCATGGGGGAAATGTGGTGAGCATGATCTACCCGGTAAGTCACCAGCAGCTATTGCCTGGTCCCTCTTGGTCCTAACTTTGGTGAAGAAAGGCTTCAATGCAAACCATAGGCTTATAATACGGTTTGTAGGACTTTTTGACAGTGCAAAGGCATGTCCTTTACCACTACTTCTTACGAAGGATCATTTTACCTTTATAGGTGAACATTGATCGCAACTAGATGATGGGAGATTATCTATTTGTCAGCTCTAAATTAACCTGCAAATAAGAAATCAGAAACAAGAGGATTTATTTTTTATTTGTTTGAGTTCGTTCTTCTTGTTTGATGAAAAACAGGAGGAATATAGGTCAGTTCTTTCGTTTGAAGAATCGGTACACTCGTCTGAACATGAAAATCTCTCTTTCTCTCTCTCTCTCTCTCTCTCTCTCTCTCTCTCTCTCTCTCTCTCTCTCTCTCTCTCTCTCTCTCTCTCTTTCTCTCTCTCTCTCTCTCTCTCTCTCTCTCTCTCTCTCTCTCTCCACTATCGCACTATTATTGAGAGACCATTAAGATCTTATGAAAGACTACTACGAAACACGTGATTTTAACTTATGCAGAGTGAATATGTCTCATCACTCCAGAGTTGGCCATCGCGAATATTCCCATTGACTTACTTTAACTGAATTACAGATCCCACCATTATCCCAATACAAGATATAAACCAGCCTGGAAAGTCCTGTTTTTTCTACCTCTTCAGAGTCAACCCTCTCGAATAATCACACAATTTCCAAATTCAATCTAGATACCTTACAATTTTCCCCCTTAATAGAGACCTTGTAACTCTTCCTCAAGGGACAACATTCATCTTAGAAAACTCTATTCTTCTATCTCTTCGGAGAAGGTATTTTCGATTATTCACATTGAGCTGCTTGTATAGATCTAGATATCTTTTAGGTGTGTCTGGAAATTAAGAGGCAGATTCAATGGCCTTTAAAGAATTCTGCAGCAGAGTTGCTACCAAGAAGGTATCTCATTCTCTGTAATGATTTTTTACCAGTAATTAAGAATTCTATTTATAACAATTGGCAACAGCAATGGGATAGTTTAACCGAAAGTAAGATGAAATTACGACTGTTATATCACCTTGGAGGTATAATGGGATAGCATTGGTCACACTCGGATGACACACGAGTTTCTGCTGGATGGCCAACACCAACCATATTGCGATGACTATTTGATACATAGGGCAATCCATACTATAGTCTTGTTCTTCCTCTTCTGAGTTACCCTTCATGACTATCAACACTGAATTATTTATGTATCCCACCGTTTTGCCTTTTGACAAAATCCTTGTAGCTCTCAGCGAAGGAATAATCCAGACCAGAAAATACTTTTCCTACTTATTCAAACTCGGCTTTTTATATTAATAACATCTTATTATTTGAATTTCTAGATATTCGATGTTTGATCCATATACCCGATAACTGGTCTATCTATCCGATAATTGATCTAGATATCCAACAATTGAACTAGATATCCGATAACTGATCTAGTTATCCGGTAATTGACCTAGATATCCGATAATTGATGTAGGTATTCAATAAATGATCTATCCATCCAATAGCTGATATATATGTCCAATAATTGATCTAGATATCCGATATTTCATCCAGATAATCGATAATTGATAGAGATATTCAATAATTGATCTAGATATTCAATAATTGATCTGGATATCCGATAAATGATCAATACATCCGATAACTGATCTAGTTGTCCAATAATTGATCTAGATATTAGATTATTGATCTATCCATCCGATAACTGATCTAGATATCCGATAATTGTTATAGATATTCGATGATTGATCTAGTTATCCGATAATTAATCTAGTTATGCGATAATTGATCTAGTTATCCAATAATTGATCTAGATATCCGATAATTGTTATAGATATTCGATGATTGATCTAGTTATCCGATAATTAATCTAGTTATGCGATAATTGATCTAGATATTCGATAATTGACCTATACATCCAGTATTGATCTAGTTATCCGATAATTGATCTAGATATTCGATAATTGATTTATACATCCGATAATTGATCTAGTTATCCTATAATTGATCTAGTTATTCGACAATTGATCTAAACATCCGATAATTGATCTAGTTATCTGATAATTGATATAGATATTCGATAATTGATCTATACATTTGATGCTTGATCTAGTTATCCGATAATTGATTTAGATATTCGATAATTGATCTATACATCCGATAACTGATTAGTTATTCGATAATTGATCTATACATCCGATAACTGATCTAGCTGTCCGATAATTGATCTATACATCTGATAAGTGATCTAGTTATCCGATAATTGATCTAGATATCCGATAATTGATCTATACATCCGATAAGTGATCTAGTTATCCAATAATTGATCTAGATATCCGATAATTGATCTATACATCCGATAACTGATCTATACATCCGATAATTGATCTAGATATACGATAATTGAAATATACTTCCAATAACTGATCTAGTTATCTGATAATTTATCTAGATATTCGATAATTGATCTATACATCAGATAACTGATGTAGTTATCCGATAGTTGATCTAGATATCCGATAATTGATCTATACATCTGATAACTGATCTAGTTATCTGATAATTGATCTAAATACTTGATAATTGATTTAGATATCCAATAACTGATCTAGTTATCTGATAATTGATCTAGATATATGATAATTGTTATAAATCTCTGATATTTCATATATTCATCCGATAATTTATCTAGTTATCCGATAATTGATCTAGATATTCGATAATTGATCTATACATGCAATAATTTATCTAGATATACGATAATTGATCTAGATATCCGATGATTGATCTACACATCTTATAGCTGATCTAGATATCTGATAACTGATCTAGTTATCTGGTAATTGATCTAAATATCTGATAATGGATTTAGATATCCGGTAACTGATCTAGTTATCCGATGATTGCTCTAGATATCCAATAATTGTTATAGATCCCTGATAGATATATCCATCCAATAATTGATCTAGATAACCAATAATTGATCTAGTTATCCGATAATTGATATAGTTATTCGATAATTGATCTACACATCCGATAACTTATCTAGATATCCGATAATTGATCTACACATCCGATAATTGATGTACACATCCGATAATTGATCTAGATATCCAATAATAGATCTAGTTAACTGGTAATTGATCTAGATATTCGGTAATTGATCTATACATCCAATAATTGATCTAGTTATCCGATAATTGATCTAGATATTCGATAATCCGATAATTGATCTAGATCTCCGAGAACTGATCTAGTTACCTGTAAAGCTTTTGGGGCAGAATCATTTCATTATCAAGCTTAATTATACTCTTAATTATAGTTATTATGAGTTATTACTGTCATCTATTTCAGTACAAATATTTACAGTATATATATATATATATATATATATATATATATATATATATATATATATATATATTTAGACCCTCAAGAGATATAGGTGCAGGTAAAATTTCGTTTGTATTTTTTCAATTTACTAGTGAACTTTGGTGAACAACGATTTCACATTTCAGTTCTACGTTGTTTAATTCATTTAAAAAAAGACTCAGACTGGAAGCACTAAATTTCTGGAAGATGGAAGGCTGCAACCGTGGACTGCTACTTCACACTTCGCATTGAAGATGCGAAATCCATTTGTACCCTAATGTGGGCATATAGGGGATTCCATTTTTCAACAGGTGTCCACCCATCGACACTCGTCTGGGTAAATTCCTATTACATCGTCTCTCTCCTGCTGGACTTCTCTCCTGTTTCTTCTTGCGGTTAACTTGACTATTTTTCTTGAAGTTAATTACAGTAAGTGCCCTTCATGTCGGCACTTGGTATGGGGCCTCGCCCCAGGATGGGGGAGAAAGGGGAAAATTCTCTGCGATTGCTTGAGAGGAAAAAGCACTCTGCCTTCCCGCAGATGCATAAGTGAGCCCAATACAGGGTGCGGCTATTACGTCACGTCATGTAACTGTTCTTGTGTTATATTGGTCCCCTCCTCTGATGCAATGGTGACATCATACACTGAGCTTGGTGTCTTCATTGTTACCGGCTTTCTGCAATATTTCCGGTGCTGGTGACATTCGTGTGGCACCGACTCATTCTGCTGACTAGTCAGCTCTGACCCTGCGCGGGTCTGTTTGTTGCGTCTACCGAATTTGTAACGTAGACATTTAAAACAAACACTGGGTTTCAACTACCACTTCACTCCTCTCTTTTCGATTCTAGCCTCGCTCTCTCTTCATGAAATAGATTAAACTTATTTGTCTCTCTATCGAACAAAACTTACAAAATAGCTAAGTACATACATATACTAACTTATTCAATGTGAAATTCTTTCCCTTACATCACATACCCAAAAATTGATCTAGATATTCGATAATTTATCTAGTTATCAGATAATTGATCAAGTTATCCGATTATTGATCTAGATATTCGATTATTGATCTATACATCCGATAATTGATCTAGTTACTCGATAATTGATCAAGATATCTGATGTTATCCTCTGTCAAAGACCTTGTATCTTTCTCTCAAGGAGGTATCCATTACAGAAAATTCTGTTCCTCCTAACACTGATTTACTGGAATTAATCTAGATATCGAATCATATGCCAATACAAAAGCCTTGCATCTCCCTATTACAGTACAACCAACAAGAATACACAATTACCCAAACTTTCTGGCAACTGTTGTAGGATACAACTCTTCTGTAGATATCCTTGTAGCACTCTAAAATAGTTGAGCTTTGCACACACAGTCTACCATAAGTGAGACCACGTAAGATTGCTCTACGTTTATTTTTTGGCCAAATTCAGAGTAACAAATGTAGGTCATATGATCAATTAGGTTTTTCATCATTTCCTTGCTTGCTTCAAACCTCTGATCCAGATCACTACCTTAACTCAATCCCAGATTCTGTCTTCAGTAAACCTTACTGCAGGGGGTTATTAGATGCAACACTCTCCAGATAGATAAGCAGCTTTTTACATACCCTCTGCTATACCAGAAGCAATAAATAAAGAAAAGGAACATCCATAGTTTCTTTAACTGAAAGCCTTTCATCTGAGAATCTAAAAAAAAACAGAAAATACGAGGATTCCTGTAAGGAACACATTGAAGGCACAAAGGTAATTGCCTTCAAGGAAATTTATATTAAAGGATTTTTCACAAAAACATATATATATATATATATATATATATATATATATATATATATATATATATATATATCACAAGCACACGTGATTTCAATCAATGTAAATATCACCCACGAATGGCATTTAATACCGAATTCTATCTTCGGAATATATATCCACTTGGAATTCATTTCATGGTAACAGCTTCTGGCCGGATGGAGATTCGAACCCCCACCTGTGGGCAGGAAAGCATGCCAGCGACGACTCTACCGACTGAGCTATCAAGAGAGATAAAAAGTTTATGACAAATTCCCGTACATATTCCTGTCGAATTCAGGAATCTGTTCATACACTTGAAATAAACCCATCTCCACCATGATAGCTGAATCGTGAGTTTGCAACACGTGGTTATTTTAAATGAACATACATCACAAGCACACGTGATTTCAATCAATGTAAATATCACCCACGAATGGCATTTAATACCAAATTCTATCTTGGGAATATATATCCACTTGGAATTCATTTTATGGTAACAGCTTCTGGTCGGGTGGAGATTCGAACCCCCACCTGTGGGCCTTAAACCATACCAGCGACGACTCTACCGACTGAGCTATCAAGAGAGATAAAAAGTTTATGACAAGTTCCCGTACATATTCCTGTTGTATTCAGGAATCTGTTCATAGACTTGAAATAAACCCATCTCCACCATCATAGCTGAATCGTGAGTTTGCAAAACGTGGTTATTTTAAATGAACATAATATCATAAGCACACGTGATTTCAATCAATGTTAATATCACCCACGAATGGCATTTAATACCGAATTCTATCTTGGGAATATATATCCACTTGGAATTCATTTTATGGTAACAGCTTCTGGCCGGGTGGAGATTAGAACCCCCACCTGTGGGCAGGAAACCATGTCAGCGACAACTCTACTGACTGAGCTATCAAGAGAGATAAAAAGTTTATGACAAGTACCCATACATATTTCTGTCGAATTCAGGAATCTGTACATAGACTTGAAATAAACCCATCTCTACCATGATAGCTAAATCGTGAGTTTGCAACAGGTGGTTATTTTAAATGAACATATATCAAAAGCACACGTGATTTCAATCAAGGTAAATATCACCCATGAATGGCATTTAATACCGAATTCTATCTTGGGAATATATATCCACTTGGAATTCATTTTATGGTAACAGCTTCTGGCCGGGTGGAGATTCGAACCCCCACCTGTGGGCCAGAAACCATGCCAGCGACGACTCTACCAACTGTGCTATCAAGAGAGATAAAAAGTTTATGACAAGTCCCCGTACATATTCCTGTTAAATTCAGGAATCTGTTCATGAACTTAAAATAAACCCATCTCCACCATCATAGCTGAATCGTGAGTTTGCAACACATGGTTATTTTAAATGAACGTAATATCATAAGCTCACGTGATTTCAATCAATGTAAATATCACCCACGAATGGCATTTAATACCGTATTCTATCTTGGGAATATATATCCACTTGGAATTCATTTTATGGTAACAGCTTCTGGTCGGCCCACAGGTGGGGGTTCGAATCTCCACCCGGCCAGAAGCTGTTAACATAAAATGAATTCCAAGTGGATATATATTCCTAAGATAAAATTCGGTATTAAATGCCATTTGTGGGTGATATTTACATTTACTGCAATCATGTGTGCTTGTGATATATGTTCATTTAAAATAACCATGTGTTGCAAACTCACGATTCAGCTATCATGGTGGAGATGGGTTTATTTCAAGTCTATGAACAGGTTCCTGAATTCGACAGAAATATGTACGGGGACTTGTCATAAACTTTTTATCTCTCTAGATAGCTCAGTCAGTAGAGTCGTCGCTGGCATGGTTTCCGGCCCACAGGTGGGGGTTCGAATCTCCACCCGGCCAGAAGCTGTTACCATAAAATGAATTCCAAGTGAATATACATTCCCAAGATAGAATTCGGTATTAAATGCTATTCGTGGGTGATATTTACATTTACTGAAATCATGTGTGCTTGTGATATATGTTCATTTAAAATAACCGCGTGTTGCAAAATCACGATTTAGCTATCATGGTGGCGATGGGTTTACTTCAAGTCTATGAACAGATTCCTGAATAAGACAGAAATATATACGGGGTCTTGTAATAAACTTTTTATATCTCTTGATAGCTCAGTCGGTAGAGTCGTCGCTGGCATGGTTTCCGGCCCACAGGTGGGGGTTCAAATCTCCACCCGGCCAGAAGCTGTTACCATAAAATGAATTCTAAGTGGATATATATTCCCAAGATAGAATTCGGTGTTAAAAGCCATTCGCGGGTGATATATATATATATATATATATATATATATATATATATATATATATATATATATATATATATATATATATATATATATATATATGCATATATATGTATGTATATATATATATATATATATATATATATATATATATATATATATATATATATATGCATATATATGTATGTAATATATATATGCATATATATGTATGTATATATATATATATATATATATATATATATATATATATATATATATATATATATATATACACACATATATATATATATATATATATATATATATATATATATATGTTAGTATGTATATGCTATCAATACATATGGATGAGCATGTCTCTTGTCATATCACGAAAACTCTTAATCTTCAGCGAGTGAATACAAAAATCTCTTAACTGTAGTTTCAGCCATTGTCACTTGTGCCTGGTGTAAAGTTAAATTATATGAGTTATTGTTATGCCGAAGGTTCTGCTGAGTAAGAATAACGATTGGAATAATTAAGAACATCTGTTGAACCTACCCTTTAGAATAAAATAATGATATACAAGAGAAGAGACCGATTATAGTAATGCAGGAATCAAAAACACTGATCGGACAAGAAAAAGAAAGAAAACACTTAAGCGCCCATACAATATACCAATGGCGATTTCACTGCCTCGTTACATTGATTGTAATAACGAGAATTTAATCTTTTTGCCCAATACCACTCATATGAATCCGCAGGAAAAGAGGAGATTTTGCACAAATTCATGTTGAACCATCTAGCGCCACTTTTTTGCATGAGTACAATTTCCAAAAGCTGTGTTACAGACATGCATATATGTAGCAATTCAAAATGGATTCCAAATTTCACTACGAAATTTTTGAAAGGAATCTCATTTGCCTAGGTTGATTCGAAGTGGAGATTTGGTCAATGGAATGGGGTCAGGTAATGGGCACCTGGCGGCCATGTTGATGAAGTCACAACAGATTATCCCCACTGAAATTTTGTAAGACTTTCTGAGACACAAAACATTTTGCACTCTGGGTTAATAGCAGTTTATCCCAAAGACATTTTAATTTGCTTCACTGAATTATTCTGTATTTATTCTTTCAATTTTTTCACTGGTTTCACGCATATCCTTATATATAGTTATTTTGAAATCAAATTTAATCATATTTTTCTCTATTAACCACCTGTTTATCAGTATCACTAATTCTAGCATTCTTTCGTACTTAGAACACTGGCTTCTATCAATCTATTCATTTATCAACTATCTACTCTCCACCAATCTAACGCCAATATCAGAAATTACCCAATGAATTATTCCATTTATCTCGATGGTTATCTTACGGTTCTCCAAGTTCAGTAACACATTTTTAATTGGTCCCACTTGAAGAAATAGTATCATTAGGCTTCAACATCAGTAAGACGGTTCTACTATTAAATTCTGTTATTGTTAGATTTTGTGACGTTGAATATCCACATTTGATGGTTTTGTTAAGCAGTATAAACTTTTTTATGCCTTAATTATCCGTTCCCTTAAAATCCTTTACGGGTTGTGGTGGCCTAGTGGAAACGTCTCTGCAAGGCTTCTGCTGGACTAGGGTTCGAGACCCTCTCAAGCTCGATAGTTTCTTGTTGTGTCTGCAGCCTCAACATCCCTGTGAGCTTATAAGTCTACCTGTTGAGTCATGAGCAGACATTGACTGGCTCTCCTTGGTCCTAGCTTAGGTGGAGACGGGGCCTTAGTCGCTGATCATATGTCTCTAGAGCATTGCCCTGCCAACTAAGGCAATGTCAC
>NC_090727.1:186100355-186105355 GCF_036898095.1 Palaemon carinicauda
TATATATATATATATATATATATATATATATATATATATATACATATATATATATATATATATATATATATATATATATATATATATATATATATATATATATATTTATATTTATATATATATATGTTTATATAATATACTAATATATATAATATATATATATATAATATATAAATATACATATATTTACATGAATATATATATATATATATATATATATATATATATATATATATATATATACTCATGTAAATATATATATTTATATATATTTATATATATATATATATATATATATATATATATATATATATATATAAAGAAGTATATAAATAAATAAATAAATATATATATATATATATATATATATATACATATATATATATTATTACTATTATTATTACCATCCAAGCTACAACCCTAATTGGTAAAGCAAGATGCTATAAGCCCAGGGGCTCCAATAGGGAAAAATAGCCCAGTGAGGAAAGGAAATAAGGAAATAAATAACTGAAGAGAACAAATTAACAATAAATCATTCTAAAAAAAGTATTGTCAAAAGAGATATGTCATACATAAACTATTAACAACGTCAAAAACAAATATGTCATATATAAACTATAAAAAGACTCATGTCCGCCTGGTCAACAAAAAAGCATTTGCTCCAACTTTGAACTTTTGAAGTTCTACTGATTCAACAACCCGATTAGGAAGATCATTCCACAACTTGGTAACAGCTGGAATAAAACTTCTAGAGTACTGCGTAGTATTGAGTCTTATGATGGAGAAGGCCTGGCTATTAGAATTAACTGCCTGCCTAGTATTATGAACAGGATAGAATTGTCCAGGGAGATCTGAATGTAAAGGATTGTCAGAGTTATGAAAAATCTTATGCAACATGCATAATGAACTAATTGAACGACGGTGCCAGAGATTAATATCTAGATCAGGAATAAGAAATTTAATAGGCCGTAAGTTTCTGTCCAACAAATTAAGATGAGAATCAGCAGCTGAAGACCAGACAGGAGAACAATACTCAAAACAAGGTAGAATAAAAGAATTAAAACACTTCTTCAGAATAGATTGATCACCGAATATCTTAAAAGACTTTCTCAATAAGCCAATATTTTGTGCAATTGAAGAAGACACAGACCTTATATGTTTCTCAAAAGTAAATTTGCTGTCGAGAATCACACCTAAAATTTTGAAAGAGTCATACAAATTTAAAGAAACATTATCAATACTGAGATCCGGATGATGAGGAGCCACCGTCCTTGACCTACTTACAATCATACTTTGAGTTTTGTTAGGATTCAACTTCATACTCCATAATTTGCACCATGCACTAATTTTAGCTAAATCTCTATTAAGGGATTCACCAACCCCAGATCTACATTCAGGGGATGGAATTGATGCAAAGAGAGTAGCATCATCTGCATATGCAACAAGCTTATTTTCTAGGCCAAACCACATGTCATGTGTATATGGTATGAAAAGTAATGGGCCAAGAACACTACCCTGTGGAACACCGGATATCACATTCCTATACTCACTATGGTGCCCATCAGCAACAACTCTTTGAGATCTACTACTTAAAAAATCAATAATAATGCTAAGAAACGACCCACCCACTCCCAACTGTTTCAGTTTGAAAACAAGGGCCTCATGATTAACACGGTCAAAGGCAGCACTAAAATCAAGGCCAATCATACGAACTTCCCGACCACAATCAAGGGATTTCTGTACTGCATTGGATATTGTAAGAAGGGCATCACATGCTCCAAGGCCTTTACGAAAACCAAATTGCAAACTAGGGAATAGATGATTACCTTCAGCAAACCTATTAAGACGTTTTGCCAGAAGACGTTCAAAAACTTTAGATAATATGGGAGTTATGGAAATTGGGCGGTAATCAGTGGGACTTGAGCTACCACAAACACATTTACATAGAGGAATAACATTACCAATTCTCCAACAAGTGCTAAAAGCTCCTCTTCTTGCTAACTTGCACAAAATAACAGATAACTTTGGAGCTAAGAAATCTGCTGTCTTTATAAAAACAAAGGAAAAATACCATTTGGGTCTACACCTCCATAAGCATCAAGGTCCCTCAACAGAGTTTTAATCACACGAGATCGAAAAGCTAAACTAGTTAGTTTAGCCTTAGGAAAACAGGGATGAGGAAGTTCAAGTTTTTCATTACTCTGTTTACTGTCAAAAACATCAGCCAAAAGGGTTGCCTTTTCCTTTGGACAGTGAGTGACTGAGCCATCTGGTTTAAGTAAAGGAGGAACTGTTGCATCTACACCAAAGAGTGCAGATTTAAGGGTAGACCACCATTTATGTTCCTGAGTTGTACCAGAGAGGGTTCCTTTTATGATTAAATTGTACTCCTTTTCAGTTGAGGCATAAACTCTCTGTGCAAAAGTTCGAAGCTGAGTATAGTTGTTCCAGGTCAAATCTGATCTGTTACCCTTCCAAAGGTGATAGGCCTCCTGCTTCTCCAAATAAGCACGTCTACAATCATCATTGAACCACGGTTTGTCCTTCATTCGGTACCTTGGCACACGAGAAGGGATACGCCTATCAATTATGTTGACTAGATTCTCATTCAAAGGAACAACAGGATCTACACTATTATATAATTGTGACCAATTCAAGCACAAAAGATCATGCAAAATCTCATTCCAGTCTGCTTGGGATTTCATATAAATTTTACAGGAATATGATATATCAGGGACAGGCTGCTCAGTCTTCACTAATAATGAAATCAAGGCATGATCAGAAGTCCCGACTGGAGAACCAACCTTACTAGTTTTAACGCCAGGGGAGTCAGTGTATACGAGGTCCAAGCAATTACCAGACATGTGAGTAGCTTCATTTATGATTTGCTCACAGCCTGATTCAGAGGCAAAGTCTAAAGCTCTTAAGCCATGGCGATCGGTAGGAGAGATAGAACTTAACCACTCCCTATGGTGAGCATTTAAATCACCAACAAAGATAAAAGAAGCCTTTCTATCATCTTCTTGTATCTTAGCCATAATGGTAAGAAGACAATCGAAAATAGAATCATCCATGTCTGGATTCCGGTAGATCGAACACAAATAAAAGTTGTTATGCCTGCCACAAACTTTTATTACCTGAATCTCATGACATCCACATTGATAGCAGGACTTATGAGAAGCAGTGTACTCGGTCCTAATATACACCGCCATTCCCCTGGCCCTAGGAATGGCATCACGTTTCAGCATTATTGGCTTCTTAAAACCAGTTATAAGGAGCTCAGATGAGTGCCTCATATTAGAAACCAAAGTTTCTGAGCACAAAAGAATATCATACTGTCTGGACGCAACTGTAAGGTCTTGGATATTTGCATGAAGACCACGAATATTGCAATACAGAAGACGACATTGACGAAATCTAGGACGTACTGGTCCAGGATTTCGCTCAATGTCTCCAGACAGCATGAGAATTAATAGAAATAAAAAAGAGACATCATACTTAAAAACTAGATTAACAAGAATTATAACAAAAACAATATATACAGAATAATTAAAAAAGTGATTGATGATACTCATAGACTATAGTAAAAAGTCGAAAAACTGGTCAACATGGAGGAGCCGATACACCATGCAAGGCTAAATACCCTCCAGGATAGCCACTTCAACTGAAGGGAGGACAGTAAGGATGGTTTTGAGAAGAAAAAATCTGAAAAAGGAAAAGACAATCTCTTGATAAACCACCAGGCATCCATGGCCCTCTTATTAAGCCTGCCCAACACACCATTTCAAAAAAACTAGAGGAAGAAAAAAAAAGTAAGATAGAATAGTGTGCCCGAGTGTACCCTCAAGCAAGAGAACTCTAACCCAAGACAGTGGAAGACCATGGTACAGAGGCTATGGCACTACCCAAGACTAGAGAACAATGGTTTAATTTTGGAGTGTCCTTCTCCTAGAAGAGCTGCTTACCATAGCTAAAGAGTCTCTTCTACCCTTACCAAGAGGAAAGTACACTGAACAAATTGCAGTACAGTAATTAACCCCTTGGGTGAAGAAGTGTTAAGTATCTCATTGTTGTCAGATGTATGAGGAAAGACGAGAATATGTAAAGAATAGGCCAGACTATTCTGTGTAAGTGTAGGCAAAGAAAAAATAAGCCGTGACTAGAGAGAGTGATCCAATGCATTACTGTCTGGCCAGTCAAAGGATCCAATGCCTCTCTAGTGGTAGTATCTCAACGGGCGGCTGGTGCCCTGGCCAACCTACTACCTTATATATATATATATATATATATATATATATATATATATATATATATATATATATATATATATATATATATATATATATACTGTATATATATAATTTTTCATTTCACTATTATGACACTATTTTTTATTTGAAAATTTGGTTTTCCTATGGTCTTCATAGGTTATACAGTGTTGGTTGTTTTTATCGAATCGCTATAATAGCATAGTTCAATTAAGGCTAAAGTCCTGCTCTGGTATAAGGGCACCTTTATATAAATCAACCTGCAACTTAGCGCGTGAAGCAAAACTCTCTCTTAAAATATCTAAGAAAGAATTTCTTTATTTTGTGTATGTATATATATATATATATATATATATATATATATATATATATATATATATATATATATATATATATACAGTATATATATATATATATATATATATATATATATATATATATATATATATATATTTATATTTGTATATGCGTATATATATATATATATATATATATATATATATATATGTATGTATATATATGTATATATGTATATATATATATATATATATATATATATATATATATATATATATATATATATATATATATATATATATATATATTTGGAGACTGGATCAGATGTCAGACGAAGCAGTCCGGGTAAGCATCAAAACTAGGGAAGAATTCCACCTTTTCAAGGGGAACGGCGCCTAGTTTATGCATATATGTAAATATATATGTATATATGGG
>NC_090727.1:186110355-186125355 GCF_036898095.1 Palaemon carinicauda
AAGTGTTGATTAAACTTTAATCCAAAAAACACGAGGAAGCAATTGGAATTACAAACCAGGATATACATTCTTGGCTAAAATTATTTGACAAGAATGGTAAATTGAATAACAAATATAAAACTTTTGGAAAAATCGAGGCCCCTCTTGAAGAAGAGAAGGTAATGATGTAGGTAAGTGTGGAAAGAATTCTGAAATCCATCAGTAGAAAGAAAATGAACTGAAGGTACGAGTCCGGTACCGACGATTAACATGAAAAAGAGGATTGGCAAGATGAGCGCAGACCTCCACCACCGCAGTTTTTTCTCGCCATTTGCTCGACATTGACCTTGACCTTCAACCTTAGCATGTATTAATTGGCGTGTGTTTTCATACACTAAAAAAATTAACCAAGTTTGAAGTCTCTGTCACAACCATGTCCAAATCTATGGCTGATTTCATGATGTGGAAGTTTTACTCGTCTGTGACCTTGACCTTTGACACTCCAAAATTTAATAATTTCCAGCTCTTTACACAAGTTTAGAATCCCTGCAAGATTCATTACTCTATGATTAAAATTGTGGCCGCACGTTGATTACCGAAATTTGACCTTTTGCTTGACCTTGACCATCAACTCGACCTTGACCTGCAACCTTAATATGTATTAATTGGCGTGGATTTTCATCAACTCAAATAAGAACCAAGTTTAAAGTCTGTGACAATGATGTCCAAACTTAGGGCTGTTTACGTGAATTGGATATATTGCTTGACCGTGACCTTGAACTTTGATCTTGACCTTCCAAAATTTAATAATTTCCAGCTTTTCACTTAAGTTCATCCCTGCAAGTTTCAGTACTCTACGATTAAAATTGTGGCCAGGAAGGTGTTCACTAACAAACACACACAAACATAGGGTAAAACGTAACCCCCTTCCAACTTTGTTGGCGGAGGTAATAAAGGATGTAATTAATGCATATTCTTCCAAATTATAAGCAAGAGCAAAACTGGTAAAATAACGGATAGAAATTGTAGAATAAGAAAAGGATGATAAAGAAAGGCCTAGCAGATGTTCCTGCGATAAACCATCATATGAAATAGATAATGTTTGGTCCGACCGCAAAGTACAGCTATTTTGGATAATAAAATGGTGATTATTTCTCCCACCGATAAGAAGCTTATAACTCTTTACATTACTTTCATGATCTAATTACAGGGCTCTTCTGGAAGATATGTATGAGGTCTTTCTCTGTGTACTTATGCTCTACCTAGTAAGGAGAGAGAGAGAGAGAGAGAGAGAGAGAGAGAGAGAGAGAGAGAGAGAGAGAGAGAGAGAGGGGGGGGGGGGTTGGTGTGAAAGGAGAGAATTAATAGGGTACGCATGAGAATTTATATAAATGATAAATCAAATTCAGCAAAAGATGAAGAAAACATTCTTCAAAGAGATATTATAATAATTGATTCGTCCAGAGCTTAATAATTGCCATAACCGTTGATAAGCTTTTTATTCATACTCTTTATCTATAATTGTCAACCAGACGTTAGTGCATTTGTGAAGTACAAATAAAAAGATAGAAAAAATTAGAAGTCTCGTTAAATATATAAACTTTTAAATTATCTTTAGCAGAACTTATTTGATGTTTAAAGTAGTTGAACTTCTTCTGTGTTCAAGTTTGCTGAAATCGTTTAGTGTTCTACTTTGCAGAATTCATGAACAATTAAAGTTTGCAGATCTATGTACATTCTTCTTGCTGGCAGCGCATTCTCCTTTACTGTAGTATCCAATCCTTATGTAATATCCATCGGTCGACAGTCTTTGTGGTCTTAAAGGTTTAAAGGCCGCTCATGAATGGTAGAGGCAAGAGACTGTGACATTGCCCTATCAAGCAGGACAATGCCCTAGAGACTGACCATATATACATATGATCAGCGCCCAAGCACCCTCTCCACCCAAGCTAAGACCAAGGAGGGCCAGGCAATGGCTGCTGATGACTCAGAAGATAGACCTATAGGCTCCCTATAACCCCCGTCCTTAGCTCACATAGATGGTGAGATTGCAGCAACCAAAAAAACTAACGAGTTTGAGCGGGACTTGAACCCCAGTTAGGCGTTCACCAGTCCTAGACGTTACCACATCGGCCACCACAACCCTATAATGAAACTTTTTTCCCTATATGATAAACACAACCTGAGACAAGTAATTAATAAGATTATCCCTGTCACCGATTAGTGTAATCTACTTATGAAAGTCGTGATCTCAATCAATTTCAAATGGAGAAAAGCAATTTCCAGTGATTATCAATTATTTTATAGATGAGCGCAACCAACAGGTCTGGTAGATAGACTGCGAATGTGCCAATGATAATGACTCCTCTGAATTTCATTGACGAAATTTCTGGTGACTGAGTTTACTAATCGCCACTTTTACGATTACACGGTAATTTATTTATTCGATACTCTCTAATAAAATTTCATGGAAATTTTGAGGCGGCCAAAGTTTATTGCAGTGAAATGTTCAGATATAGAAATTAAATCATATATATATATATATATATATATATATATATATATATATATATATATATATATATATATATATATATATATATATATATATATATATAGATTTAATTTCTGTTGGTCAGTGTGTTATTTTCTCTTCGCCTTTACAATTAGTTCTTAACCCAAGACCCCAGAAACCTCTTTCTGTAGGTTTTGTCTTAACTCTACATATTAGAGTCCAGATAAAAAATTAGTATCTTAAACCGCGAGAAGTAATGTCTTGACACCTGTAGAATTATTAAGCTTAATCAAAGCAAATAAGCCCCTTCAATACCAGATAATTAGACCTGCAGGATTTCAAAGTCGGTATCTTTAATACCTGATAATAATTTCTTCTTCACTCTTGAAATTAGGCTCTCCAATTCCTCAATATTGGCCTCAGCTTTGGGAGACTGATCTCTCAGTTAGATGGTTCAACCCGGGACGATTACTCCCCACATCATCATTATCACATCCTACACCTATTTACGCAAAGGGCCTATGTTAGATTTCACCAGTCGTCTCTGTCTTGAGCTTTCAAATCAATACTTCTCCATCCATCATCTCTTACTTCACGATTCATAGTATTCAACCATGTAAGCCTAGGTCTTCCAACTCTTCTAGTGCTTTGTGGAGCTCAGTTAAAAGTTTGGTGAACTAATCTCTCTTGGGGAGTACGAAGACGATGTCCAAACTATCTCCATCCACCCCTCACCATAATCTCGTCCACATATGGTAATCGAGTAATCTCTTATAGTATCAGCTTTATTTCTAGTCATGTCCTGCTATTCAACTCCCAATATTTCTTAGGGCTTTGTTCTGAAATCTACAAAATCTGTTGAATATTGTTTCATTGTCATACCATGACCTATGCTCATACTGTAACGCAGATCTCACTAAACTGATACATAGCCTGATTTGTATATGTAATTTAAGGTGATTTTAGTTCCAAATTTCACTTAACCTAAACATTGTCAGATTTGTTTTTTCAATCTTTCATTAAACTCTAATTTCAAAGACCCTGCATTAGATATCATAAGTTTTTAAATGTTTAAATTATTTGACCTCATTAATCCTTTCTCCTTTCAATGATATTTCATCATTCATTGCATATTCCGTTTTCATCATCTGCGTCTTTCTTCTATTTATCGTGAGCCCAACCTCCTGTGATTCTTTATGCATTCTAGTAAGCAAGAATTGAAAATCCTGTGATGTTCTGCTAATAAGGACAGCATCATCAGCATACTTAAGTCAGCTAATTTCCTATTACCAATCCATTCCAATCCTTCGCCACTATCCCCAACTGTTCTATGAAATACAAAATCCATGAGGAAGATAAACAACATAGGTGACAACACATTTGCTTTGAGTATTCCACTGCTCACTGCAAAATTCATTTGATAGGACTCTAGTAACATTAACTTTGTTCTTTCCGTGCAAGCAATCCATTAGGAGGTGACTGTGAGGTGAGTTGCATGCTACTAACTTTATTTGGACAGAACATGAGTATTTATAGAACCTGTTCCACCCAAGAACGGTTCAAAAATTCAAAAGCAACGATGCAAGAAAATGGAGGAATACACAGGTTATCAGTATAAGGGTAAAGCGATAAGGACAATATACAAAAAACAGAAATACCGTTGTATTGTACAAGTGTTTGTAATACACATGTGGTACATGGCTCTCTCCCTAAAAAAGACATACATGTGAAATGGGGTGCCCTGCTCGTGAGAGGCTTACTATAGTTGTCATCTTTCAGGAGATATGCAGGTATTAGGCTATCAATGAAGACCCAGTCTTCTTTGCCACGCATGTTGAGGAGGAATGCTTTCCGCATATAACGGAAAATGTGTGTTGCTGAGTGCAGAACTGTTGGCATGTGTTATTAGATAGGGGCTTGTAAGCTTGGCGGCATGGAGTGATTTTTCTCACAACGTGACGAAGGCACTGAAGATTATTGGAGGAGGTTGCAAACTGGAAAGATTCAGAATGGACGACCAATGGATCGTCATACACCATTTCAGCTACCAGGGCTTCTTGGGCATCTTTGGGAGTGGTCCTTAGTCCCAGGAGGACCCAGGGATGCTGGGTAAACCAGTTTGAGTTTTTGCACTGGGACATCAAAACTGCTTTGAAGGTGCAGTGAAAACGTTTAACCATACCAAACAAAGCAAAGCTGTTCTCCAATCTCGACCTCTTGATGGGATATTATCAAGTGCCCATGAATCGAGAGGTCATCCCCAAGACCGCAATCACCACCCCCTTCAGGACTTACTGTTATCAGCAGGGTTTTATGTAGTTGTCTGATAAGGGTGATACCCAGGAGATTTGCTAAGGATGTCCACAATATAGAGGTAAAACTGATAGCCCTGTCTGAAGTAATATGCTTGGGGATACCAAATCTCACTATCCATCCTGAGAGTAAGGCAGATGTACATGAGGCGGACTTTGCAGTTTCCATGGGAGTGGCTTCAGGCCAACGAGTGGAGCGGTCAATGACGGTAAACAGGTAAACAGGTTGAGGAAAGGTGTCCATTCCTGAATCCATGTGTCAGTGTAGTTTTCAAGTTTAGCATGAAGTACATGTGTGGACCCAATCCTTAGCATCCTTAGTAATCCATGCCAAATGAACTTAGTCTTCAATAGCTGTGCATTAGAATGCTGTGAGGGATGGGAAAAGCCATTAATGAAATCAAATACCTGTCAGCGCATGGGGGAAGGTACCTACGGTCTAGGTCTATCAGTACTGATGTCGCAGAGGAGGGTGAAGTTGGAGTCGTCGAGAGGGACGTCCTCCTAACGGAGGGATATGCAGGATATCCTTCGTGCTTGGTACTCTGAATCTTTTCGTTGGGCTTTTGCCAAGGTGTTGTAATTCAATCCCAGGGGAATGGCGGTGAATGTGTTTCGTGACAGGGTATCAGCAACGGAATTTATTTTTCCAGGGACGTGCAGAAGGGAACAATTATATTCGGCCCCGTTGGAGAGGCGTCAGACTGACGAGTGAAGGCGGGCACTAGAGGGATGTGGTCTGTGTGAATGGGGAAGGGTGTACCATCCAAGTTGGGGCGAAAAAGGACGGACAGCCAAGTGCACCATCAGCAATTCACAGTCAAAAAGTAGAGTAGCTGGATTCTGCCTTGGACAGTTTTCTACTGAAGGAGGCCAATGGGCGGTGTGAGCTGTTAACCTTCTGCTCGAGGACTGCCCCAATAGCAACGTTGTGGCCAGTAGCAACGTTGCTGGCATCGTTGGAGAGTAGGAGAGGTGAAAAGTGAAAGCAACTGTGGTTGATAGGGCATTTTTTGCGTTGCAGAAGGCTGCTTCTTAAGGAGGACCCCACTTCAGGTCTATTGGCTTGCCCTTAATGGAGGCGTAGAGGGGAGCAAGAATGGCGGTGAGGGCTGGCAGGAAGCTGTGATAATAGTTGATCATACCCAAGAATTCTTGCAGTACTTTGATTGTCGAGAGCGTGGGGATGTTCTGAACGGCTGCTACCTGCTAAGGGAGAGGGGTAGACTCCTTCAAGAGTGATGCAGTGCCCTAAGAACAATACTTCATAGGTACCAAAGGGACACTTGTCATACCGAACTACAAGGCTGTCCTGTTGTAGGTAGTTGAGCACAATCCGTAGATGACAGAGGTGTTCCTCTTTGGAGGAAAAGAACTCAAGTACGTCATCCACGTAACATACACAAGAGTCGTGGAAAAGTGGCCCCAGTATTATTAAAGCCAAAGCAGGAGTAATTGAAGGTGTATCTACTGAAGGGGGTGGTGATGTCAGTCTTGGGAATGTCTTCTGGGCTCATGGGCACTTGATAAGACCCCTTCAAGAGGTCAAGTTGGGAGAAAACCTTCACGTTGTGCAAGTAGGATCTCTCGTCAGCGATGTTTGGGAAGGCATAGTGATCTGGTTCTGTCTGCATGTTCAGGCACCTGTAATACTCATACGGACGCAGAGAGCCATCTTTCTTCAGGAGGATGTGTAAGGGTGATGACCATGGACTTGAGGCCTTTTGGCAAAAACCCATTTCTTCCATTTCGGCAAAGGTTTGTTTAGCAGCTGCCAAACAATCCTGGGTCAGATGCCTGAAATGGCAAACACTGGGGGCCCTTGCATCTTGATATGAAATACTGTTGTTTCCTGGGAATCGTGAATTTTTCACTAAGTTCTGAATGGAAAACTTTTTGGTACAATGTGAGAAGTTGGGATACGCATCCATGGATGCGCTGATGTGGAAAGCAAGATCGAAGGGGGCGTGTTGGAGAAGCATAGAGGAATACGAATCCATGTTGACTACCCATCGGTGAGCTACATCGACCAGGAGGTGGAAGTGTGAGAGGAAAACCTCACAAAGGATTGACAATGTGACATCAGCAACGAGAAGCTTCCAAGTATATTTGGCACTTCCAATCAGTAATATGAGGGTTTCAAAACCGTTGGTGGTTGTCGTAGATCTGTTGGCAGTTACCAAGTGGATGTCGGCGGTCTTAGATAGACTACATAGTGTTCTTGGCAGAAAAGAATGGCAAGCACCTGTGTCAACCAAAAATTGTACGCCCATACCAGCGTAATGTAAAAATAAATGATTAGTGACAGGGGAGGCTACTGCTGCAAGCAATGGCCTACTTACATATTTTTTTGGCTACTGAGAACCATTAGCACATTTTTTAGCTGCAGCTCCAAATTTGGAGTGGTAGTAGATTAACTGCGGCCGATTGGTGTCAGTAAGTGGCTGGAAAGGTTGTTGGTTGGGACATAAACAAGGGGAGGTATATGTGGGTGGTGGTCGACTTTATCGACGCTCCGGCACATTACCGGGTGGGCATCTGTGTCCTACTGCATTCACATCAGCTTTGGTCAATGTTGAATAATTGTCCACTTTGTCCAGGGTTGAGGCATTGATGGAGGTCTGGAAGGTGGTGAAGTGGCTGTCCATAATGGCATCAACTATGGGCATCGGTTCCTTCAAGGTCAGAAGATCAACATCGGGGATGGCAGCATATACAGGTTTGGGTAGGTACCGTACCCAAAGGCCACGAATTGGATTCACTTCACAAGGAGAGCTATCTGCAGCAGGTTGTAGGCCAGCGAAACTGGTCATTTCCCTGAGGGGGGCACGAAGCCTTTTGGTCCCCCAACGGTTGTTCAGAGAGCTGGAAAACTTTGGATGTGCTTGTGGCTGGTGATGGCGAGTACTGCTCCAGGAGTTATGATTTGAAGTCTTTGTACGTTATGGGAGTGTTCCAATCGGAGATTTCTGGGAAAGTGTACCATAGGATTGCCGCAATGACCATAATCTGCCTTGATGCTTGACTGAGTTACACCATTGTTTCGAAACCAGACTTCAGAACTCTGGAATCAGGCGGTAGTTTCATTGAAGCAGCATATGCCGAAGAGGCAGGATCGATGGCCGGCATCTTAAAACAGTAACGCACAGCAGTGAGGGGGAGCCGGGAGAGAGCGGTTACTCCGTCGATCACCAACGTACAAGCAGCTGTTAGGAGGGGAATGAGAGACGAGTAGAAGGCAACTAACTTGATTTGGACGGAGCATGAGTATATATACAACCTTCCAGTCGAGAACAGCATAAAAATTCACACAGAATGATGCAAGAAAATACAGGTATAAAAAGGTTATCAATGCGAGGGGATAGCATTAATAACAGTATACAAAAACCAGAAATACTGACACAGTGTACGAGCGTGTGTGATATACGTGCAGTACATTGCTGTACACGTGAACTGACTTAATCAAATTTACAGATATAAGAGGGCCTCCTTAATAACCCAGAACTCTCCACAAAATTGACTGATGCACACTATCAATGGCTTTTTCATAGAGCAGAAATACTATGTAAAGTGGATTTCTATATTCAACACATTGCTCTACAACATGTCTTAAAATAGATATTTTAGTACAACTTCTACCCTTTCTAAATCCTGCTTGTTCATCTCTCGGCTTTATATCAATCTTTCCCTCTACTCTCTTTAGAATAAGCATACTATATATTTTATGATAACTGACTTAGTGTGATGCTCTGTAATTATTACAATCAGTCAGTTCTCCTTTTTTTGCTATTTTTGCCAACTAACCCTCCTAACTCCCATTCAGGAGATTTTGCCTCTTCACGCCACATTCTACAAAACAATCTTGTAAGTATTCTGAAGATCCCTTCATGTTTGGCCAATATCCTCTCAGCAGTTGTTCCATCGTATTCCCGCAATCTCTGCGAATTAGTCCCTCCAGCATTCGAAACCATCTTTTGCAAAACCTTACTTAAGAAAGACTATCGGAAACCTATTCATCGCCCCTCGCAAGGTCCATCTAATTCACATTTTTTCATTATTTTTTCTGATCTTTGACTCTGTGACTACCCGGTAAATGTATTGCAGCGTTCTGCGCGCCATGAATAAAAATTAGAAAGTCCTTGCGATTTGGTAATGGGATTTTAAACTCCGTGTTTCTTTTTTTTTTTTCTTCATCGAATGGTTTCCATTAGTTCTAATTACGACTCCACCACGCGTATCCTCTCGCTCTCTCCAGTTCAAAGAAAGTTTTGAAATGGGCTTTGGCTTATTTTATCCCACTGATAGATAACTCACTCTGATCATCGAACGTTTCTGACTCGTTTACTGGGAAATTAGGGAGGGGGATGGATAAAAAAAGGGCACATTGATTCATTGCAATTTTTTCTGTTTTCGATCTCTACTTTAAGTCAGAGCCCCGTTATAAGGAATCACTGACTTACAGTAGGTTCGTACTCTATAGACCTTGGTAGTTCCATTCCTCGGTTGAGAACGTAAGTGTGGCTGCACTACCCCTCCGTCAAGTCCCCACTCGCCCTCCCCCTCCCAATGAAAGGGGAATTCAAATCTTTAATTCCCAGGGAGAGCATTAAAGGGAATCATTCAAACTTCAAACTCGCCTCGGGTTTTAAATGACTTCTACCTTTTTTTTTTTCTTTTTTTTTAATGTTGCCATACGGAATTTTATAATTCGGATTTATTATCTTTGCTCGTCTTATAGCATTTATATTGTAGTGTACGAGACCAGCCAAAAATGACGGTCAAGTATTTATATAGTTATACACACAACGTGCACACACACATCCCTCACACCAAGGTATGACTACTCTCTTTCAACCTACCCAAGGGACGGTGAGCATGACCATATATATATATATATATATATATATATATATATATATATATATATATATATATATATATATATATATATATATATATATAACCTCATCACCATCAGCTGTTACTAGTCCTCTTCAGGACGAAAGCCTAAGACATGCCGTTCCACTTGTCTGCTTATGGTCTTTTATGCCATTCCACACCCGCAAACTTTCTTAGTTCGTCAAGCCATAGTCATCTCTTCCTTCCTCTGCTTCTTATATATATATATATATATATATATATATATATATATATATATATATATATATATATATATATATATATATATATATATATATAATGTGTGTGTGTGTATGTGTGTATACTTCTTGAAAAGAGGACTTGAGACTTCCGATGTCGGTGCCGCAAGGTTGGGTCCCAAATCGTAATGAATGAGGTTCGGGACTGTTTACAATATAAGATAGTAATCCTTTACAATATATTTATGATGAATATGCTCTTCAATCATTAATGAAGAACAGTGTGACTTACGTTTATAACTATTTATGTACATAAGTTTGTGAAAATACATATTGCCTAGCCTAGGGTAAATTGGTTAATAGTAAATGTTTAAATTTATAATCTAATGGTTCATAAAATCAAACAGGAATATAAATGAATTAACGATTTTCCCTAAAGAATATATAGTAAGAATGGAAGTAATACAACAAGTTTAATGTGCTTATTACCCAATGGTTTACAACGATGAATGTAAAAGACAAATATACTGCCACTCGTTTGTAATAGGGTAAAAATTGTCACAAGAAATAGACAGCTTATACGGCTAATTCTTTCACGATAACCTCAAGAAAATGCCATTTGTGGTGCTGACCATTTTTTACAAACGCATGTGATATGTAAACGATGTTCTTGTTGCTAATTAAGTTCAGCGCTTAAAGTTTAAAGACGCCCATGAATGGCAGAGGGAAGAGACAATGATATTGTCATAGCTAGCAGAACAATGCCCTAGAGACTGACCATAATTATTTACTTATTATCAGCGCCCAATCCCCCTCTCCACCCAAGCTAGGACCATGGATGGTCAGCAATAGCTGCTGATGACTCAGTAGGTAGCGCTACAGGCTCCCCAAAGCCCCTATCCTTAGCTGACAAGGATGGTGAGGTTACAGACACTACAGGAAACTATCGAGCTTGAGCTGGACTCGTACCCCAGTCCGGCAGAACGTCAGGCAAGGACGTTTCCAAAAGCCATGATACCCAAATGGTCAACCATGATGCTATAAAGAAATATATTAGCAATTCGGATTGCCATGCACAACGCTGGTCCAGCTTTGTAGAGGGAATATTGACCTTATTAAAAGATTCCAAAATTCCAACACGAGAATTACTTAGACTCCTCACATCCACTGAAACAAAAGGTTGTTTTTATTGAGGGTTATCTTTTTAATACAGTGAACCCTCGCTACTTCGCGGTTCGACAATCGCGGATTCACCACTTCGCGGGGTTTTCCCATAACCCATATATATATACATATCGCGGATTTTCCGGAAAATTCGAAAATACCGCGAAATCTGAAGATAACCAAATACGATATTTTGTTACCTGTAATTCCATTAATACTGTAATTAGTAATATCTGCTCTTACTGATTGTTCATTGCATTACATATGATATATAATTCAGCACAGAAAGAAATAAAACACGAAAAGAGAATGTGATCATACGATAATTCAGTACGTAGTAAAATTAAATCGAACATGAAACGCAAATCAGATGCAGTCATACCATATTAGAATGGTGTGTACTGTAATGGATGTGCTTCTTTTCCATGAATCTTTTGTATGTATACGTACGTAGTACAGTACTGCATCCAATAATATTCTTTGTTGCAAAAATCACATTTTGAATACTGTAAGCGTACGAGAGAGAGAGAGAGAGAGAGAGAGAGAGAGAGAGAGAGAGAGAGAGAGAGAGAGGCGTAAAATAGCGTACGTAAATTTTTATTATTATTGTTATTATTATTATTATTGTTGTTGTTGTTAATAAAATTATTATTGTTATTATTATTAATCATTATTATTATTATTATTACTGTACAGTATTATTATCATTATTTATTATTATTACGGTACTGTATTGTACTTAATCTACGTACGTTCAGTATGCGCGGGGGCATCTTCTATGAGTAACCAACGCGCCATAGTACTAAGACGGGTTGTGATTGGTTCAAGCGCTGATAGATGACGAATCAAAACTCAAGTTTTGTTATGTAGCCTGTGATTGGTGTTTTGCCCGCATCTTCTACCCGCAGCATCAAAGTTCTCGCGGGGCTGCATCGTTCACTTTCTCTTTCCGCGTATTGCTGAGTAGACGTTCTTAAGTTTGTGAAGTTTAATCTGTGCTGTGTGCGACTGTTTTAAGTTGAACTTTTTGTTGAACTTTCTGCTACAATGCCTCCCAAGCGTTCTGCTTCTAGTAAGGCTGGTAGTGAGCCTAAACGCCACCGAAGAATGATGACGATAGCTGAGAAGGTTACGCTTCTCGACATGTTAAAAGATGGTAGAAGTTACGCGGCCGCCGGTCGCCATTTTGGCATCAACGAATCCACCGTTCGCTACATCAAGAAGGACGAGGCGAACATTAGAAAGACTGCTGCAATCACCTTTAGCAGATCAGCGAAGCGAGTCGTTACAACGCGTAATAAAACGATCGTACGCATGGAAGGTGCTTTAGCTGTGTGGATTGCCGACTGCCGGAAGAAGAACATAGCGTTGGATACGAACACCATCCAAACAAAGGCTTTGAGCTTATATGAGAATTTTGCTGCAAAGGAACCTAAAGAGGACGACGGCAACCATGCTGAAGATGATGATGATGCAGATGATCCTCAACCAGGGACATCCACTGATTCCCAGCCTCAGAAACGTTTTTCCGCAAGCAATGGATGGTTCGCGAAGTTTCATAAACGCTTCGCCCTGAAAAGCGTTTCCCTGCATGGGGAGTCTGCTTCCGCTGACACTGCCGCTGCTGAAACTTACGTGAACCAGACTTTCAAGAACATTATCGCTGAAGGTGGATACAAGCCGGAACAAGTCTTTAATATGGATGAAACCGGCTTGTTTTGGAAGAGAATGCCGTCGCGAACTTTCCTGTTCAAAGAGGAAGCCAAAGCCTCTGGCTTTAAGGCATTCAAGGATCGCGTTACCCTCGTGATGTGTGGCAATGCTGCTGGATTTTTGTTAAAGCCGGGGCTTATTTATAAGTCGAAAATCCTCGCGCTTTGAAAAATAAAAATAAGAATCTCCTTCCCGTGTACTGGATGCATAATCAAAAAGCATGGATTACGAAGATGCTGACCTCCAACTGGTTCCACCAGTGTTTCATCCCGCAAGTCCATGAATATCTCTTAGAGAAGGGCTTGCCATTCAAGATCCTTCTCCTTATGGATAACGCTGGTGGACACGCAACTGACCTGTCGCATGAGGGCGTTCAGGTTGAGTTCCTGCCACCCAACACCACGTCATTAATTCAACCAATGGACCAGGGGGTTATCAGGGCGTTCAAGGCCCTCTACACGAAGAATACCTTGGCGGACCTCGTTGCGTGTGTGGATGCTGCCCAAGATGACGAGGATGAAGACTTCAACTTGAAGGCGTACTGGCGGCAGTACACCATAGCCACGTGCCTGCAGAATATTCAAAAGGCACTTCAAGAGATGAAACCTGCAACCGTAAATGCGAGCTGGAAGAAGCTGTGGCCCGATATTGTTTACGACGACAAGGGATTTACTCCGTCGGAAATCCAACACTCTGCAATACGGAAATCTGTGCAGTTGGCTGCCATAATTGGGGGTGACGGGTTTGGCGACATGACGACTGAAGACGTCGACGAGTTGTTGGACTGCCATTCCCAGCCCCTAACTGACGCAGACCTCGAAGACCTGACGAAATCGGCAAGTGAGGAAGAGAGTGAGGGTACCCAGGAAGAGACCCAAGAAAATGTCGAAGAAACGGGCTTAACATTAGAACGGCTTGCCAAGTTCTGCAACCATATGAAGGAGGCGAAAGAAATGTTGCAAGAGTGGGACGAGGATATGGTTCGCTCGATGCAATTCTGCAACAAGGTTGATGACATCACGACTCCCTACAGGATGCTCTTGGATCGAAAAAAGAAGCAGCGGCAACAACTTCCGATCACAATGTTTTTTCAGCCTCGCAAAAAAGAGCCAGTTCCTCCTGCTAGTACGCCTTCGGAAGAAATTGAAGAAGTTGAAGAGGTGTCCCAGGAAAAGACACCTCCGTCTGAAGAGACGTAAAATACTATCATTGACTGCACAGTAGAACACATCATCAGCTTCATCATCATCATTTCTACTGTGCAGCAAATTCATCGCCATCGTCATTCAAGTTTTTCTTGAACTTCTTTCGTGGTGAGTACAGTAACAATCTTTATTTTTTACTTTAACCTGTTTTATAGTTTAGTAATGTACGTACTGTATGCATTAAGTTAAAGGGAAGGTTTTAAAAGTCTACATGTTGTAACCTATCATATTTTTTTTGTTTAAAATTTACATTTACGTATGTAAAACAATCTCTCTCTCTCTCTCTCTCTCTCTCTCTCTCTCTCTCTCTCTCTCTCTCTCTCTCTCTCTCTCTCTCTCTCTCAAATTGATTCCTGCTTTGCTACGTACAAGTACTGTATAATTTATATTTGTAAGGTAACATATTTTGTAAATGCTTTTACTGTAAATACTGTATGTACTGTATCATTATTTATCACTATCATCATGCGCGTTAAATGCCTTGTTTGTTCTGAGCGTGGTTGTTTACTGAGCGTACACGCCGTCGTTTCAGGCGGCGTCATAAAGAAAAAGATTTCATTTGGAAGTCCTAAGAAAAATACGTAAACTAAAACATTGGTAATAAAAAAATCAACATACAGTACTGTATAATCAATATAATCGATGCAAAAACTAACCTATACGTACATATATGTGTACACTAAATGAGTTTGTTTCTTCATTATGATCAGAGATGAACGTAAACAAAACATTGGTTGCCATTTTTTATCTTGCTTTTTAGGTGTTTAGGAAACACATGATATAAAATCGCCTTTAATATTTGTGCCTGTTTTAGTTTAGGGTGCTGTAGTACATGCATTAAGTGTTCTGTACATTAAAGGGTGGTTTGTTAACAGTACTACGTACAAGGGAAGGTTTTAAAAGTCCGAATATACATGTTAAATAAATAGGTAAATATGCTGTCACTACTTCGCGGATTTTCACCTATCGCGCCCGCGTCTGGAACCTATCTACCGCGATAAACGAGGGTTCAC
>NC_090727.1:186135355-186145355 GCF_036898095.1 Palaemon carinicauda
GAAGGTGATGAATGCAAGAGTTGATGGGAGAAGTACAAGAGGAAGGCCAAGGTTTGGGTGGATGGATGGTGTGAAGAAAGCTCTGGGTGATAGGAGGATAGATGTGAGAGAGGCAAGAGAGCGTGCTAGAAATAGGAATGAATGGCGAGCGATTGTGACGCAGTTCCGGTAGGCCCTGCTGCTTCCTCCGGTGCCTTAGATGACCGCGGAGGTAGCAGCAGTAGGGGACTCAGCAGTATGAAGCTTCATCTGTGGTGGAAATGTGGGAGGTTGGGCTGTGGCACCCTAGCAGTACCAGCTGAACTCGGCTGAGTCCCTGGTTAGGCTGGAGGAACGTAGAGAGTAGAGAGTAGAGGTCCCCTTTTTTGTTTTGTTTCTTGTTGATGTCGGCTACCCCCCAAAATTGGGGGAAGTGCCTTTGGTATATGTATAAGTATGTATAAAAATAAAAGAAATCTCCTCTTAGATTTTATATTAGAAAGAGAATAGGTAAGGAGTGTTATATCAAAGTTTCATATCAGCTGACGTCACTGACTTTCGTCAAGAATCAAATAAGGGAACACAAAGTATTTTGATAGTAATTACTTTAAACATAAAATACGTAGATCTGACTCTCTTTGCAGAATTTTTATAATTCCTAAACACAAATGAGAGATTATCTGTTCAAATGGTTTGAATGGATCTGTTATAACAACAGAAGATGAAGAAAGCCAACTTTTGATGGAACAATTTGTGAGGTCATGAATAGGAGATATGAAAGGAATAATTTGAATGATATACCTTAAGCTGAGGAAGACCCTGATGTGCCCTGGATTGAACTCGGTGTGTTTGAAGACGAAACTATCATTAAAAAAACTCAGGAGATGGAAAGCCCTGAATATGATGGAATAACTGCTGAGAGGATGAGGTGACCCCCAGAATACATACAAGATTATTGTGTAGTATGTGGCGTAAAGAGGCAAAACCTGATGAATGGGAGCTAGGAGTGGTGGTGGAATTGGCCAAAAAAGGAGATCTGGCTAATTGCAATAATTGCAGAGGCATCACACTTACATCAGTTATCATGAAAATATATAGTATGCTTATTCTAAAGGGACTAGGGAGAAAGATTGATGAAAAGCTGAAAGATGAACAAGCAGGATTTAGTTGTACTAACCAAATTCTCATTTTGAGACATTTTGAACAGCAATGTGTAGAATATGATGGCATTTGCGGACTATGAAAAAGTCTTTGAAAGTGTGCACAGGCCAATTCTGTGGAGAGTCCTGCGTTATTATGGAATTTCTCTTAAATATGTAAATTTGATTAACTCTGTCCATGTACATAACAAGTGCAGAGATAATGTTAATTGAGTCCTATCAAAAGAATTTCAAGTGAACAGCGGAGTACTCCAAGGGAATGTGTTGTCACCTATGTTGGTGGAGAAGAATTGGACAGAATTGGTAGTAGGAGATAATATTAGCTGACCTAGAGTATGCCGATGATACTGTCCTCATTAGCAAAACACCACAGGATATGCAATACTTGCTTACCAGAATGCACGAAATATCACAGGAGGTAAGGCTCAAAACAGAAATAGAAGAAAGACAGAGATCATGAGAACGGAATATGCAATGAGAGATGAAATATCATTGGAGGGAGAAAGGATTGACGAGGTAGAATAACTTAAATATTTAGGAATTATGATCTCTTCATACAGGGTCTTTAGTATTGGAGCTTCATGAAAAATTTTAAGAAAGCAAATCTGACAGTGGCTAGGTTAAGTAAAATTTGGAAATCAAACCATATATCTGTTTAGTGAAATCCTTGTTACAGAATGGACATGAGTTATGGTATGACAACTAAACAGTCTCCAACAAATTTAGTAGATTTGAGAACAAACCCATTAGAAAAATATTGGGAGTTGAATGAGAGAACAGAATTAGAAATGAAACTTTAAGAGAGATTACCCGAGTGCCATATGTGGATGAGATCATGGTGAGGGGTAGATGGAGATTTTTTTGGCATGCTCTTCGCACTCCCCAAGAGAAATTAGTTCACCAAACTTTCAATTGGACTCCACAAGACACTAGAATTGTTGGAAGACCCAGGCCTATATAGCTGAAGGCTATGAATCATTAGGTAGGAGATGACGAATGGTGAATATCTGAGATGACTGGTGTAGGAGGAGATGATGGCGATTAAAAGAAAAAAAAAAAAGAAAAAAAAAAAGCGTATCTTATGTGGTTCCTGGTTGGTTGAGCGTTAATAAAGACATTTTCCATTATCTTATTGTACTTCTAATGCACACACTAAATCTTTTGTTAATGACTTTCGAAATTTAACTTAAATTTATATATACAACATATTCTACGACAACTTATGAATATGGTGAACCTAAGGGGTCATTCTTTTTCTGTCATACAGAACCTACCATTCGCCTTTTTTGCTGTTAGTGATAATTATTCTCTCTCTAGTGCACATTCTGAATATACCCTTTCTTATACGTTATGCAGTATGTTATCATATACCAGCCATCAGACAAACAAGATTAAGATAAATAGACTATAGTGAACCCACACATCCAGAGAGAGAGAGAGAGAGAGAGAGAGAGAGAGAGAGAGAGAGAGAGAGACTTCAGTAGCATAAAATACAAAAAGAACTTTTAGAGATGGGAAGTTCGTATTCATTTTTTGAATTCTATAGACGAGAAATTCCTTTGGAAGAAGCCTGATTTTTTAGTTACATTTTGTTCTCCCTCTACACTAATGGCATTTTAGGCCTTTTAGAATGTTTACCTTTTTAAAACTCATTGCGCTTTTCGGGCAACTTTTCTTGCCCTTTGTTCCAGGTTACAAAACAAGCTTTTATTTAGCCCTATGTAAAGCTAATCCCTGAAAAGATGAAAGCTATTATTGTTTTTTGAGGGAGGGGTATGGGGTTGGTACTAAGTTTGCTCCTGTCGAGGAAAGGCTGTTTCAAGTTTTCTTTATTGGGATAGGCGGCCTTACCTCATGAACGTGGAGAAGTTTGGTGGGGAGTCTTTATGGGGAGAAAGGGAAGTGGGTAAGTGACAGGTGGAGAAACGGGAAATTGGTGAAGGAATTGAGGTTCTTGACTGTTTACATACGCTAAAGACATACCTTGAATCCACTTATTAAAGACATATTTTGAGTGACCTTTCATAATTGGCATATCTAAAAATTTTATTTATAATTTATCTTATCTTTTTTCTAAATTTAATGAAACGGTTTTTCTCTTGGCAAGCTAAACACCAACTGGAGTCTCCATGGGATATAACATAGAAATCATGCAAATGATGTCACAGGCATCAAATCTGGCACACTTGTTCTCCAAGTCATACTAATCAAATCTGGCTTATTGACCAAATCTAAAATCCGAGATGACGACCCTTTTTCAAGATGGCTGCCAAATTAGCTGCCAGAAGTTGACAGTTAGTTTAGAAGTATTTGTATTGTCCCAGTTTCATTATCTAGATATGGATTTCTATGTTTTCAATGCTACTGGAGTAGATTTTAATATTTATGACACAGACCTACAACGGGGTATACCACCATTACTGCTGCGACTTGTACATATTATTGAACATGGTGCAGAAATGATGTCCCAAATTCAGTATGGAGCATCAAAATCTGCATTTTCTATATCAAAAGTACAGTACAACTGTTTTGCTAAATATAAAGAAGGAGCGGTTGTGCACAGGGAATCAAAGGACCATAAAACACCTTATGCCATCTAAATTGGCCCTATAAGTTTCCCAAGATAAGGGAGAGACAAATCATTGAAATGCGTCACAGAAATGGGCTCAGCATATTACACAAGAGAATCCTAGAAATATCAGCAAATATAGAAGTAATTGATGCACAGTATGTTGAAGATGAAGTTATTTGCCCCCCAGTGTTGAGAAACCAGTTGTTGACAACTGCAGCAGTAGATAAATCATAATCCGACTATTACCATAGCTCCAACATCGTTCCATCGTACAAATGGGTCTATTTTCGAACGCTTAAAGTTCCAGAGCTTCCAGAAACATATACCAATATTTGACTAGCATACGTCACGCAAAACCCCAATGCTACTCCAATAGCAAGACAATCCTTACCAGCATCACCGTCGATCTCGTCACACTTGAAATAAAAATAGTCTTAGATGGAAGAAGTCTTCCTCACTGAGGATGTGGCAGATGCAGTATGTTTCACATGGTAAGCCCACCAGACAATGCAGAAAAAGAGCCAGCATTTTGAAGTCATCATTTCAGCCTCTGCCTCTGTGGCAAAACCAATTTCACTCTGTTGCAACGATAAAGCATGTCATGGCAAAGGTCCATGATGACGTGGCTTTCCTAAACATAAGACAGACACCTGTCATTGCTGCTGACCAATCGTTGTATGCTATGGCAAAACAAATACAGTTGGTATGGCCTTAGTATGGAGAGGACAGATTCATGATCATGTTCTGTGAACTTCCTATACGAATGGCTGCACTGAGATCAATGGGAACATTACTACGGGACAGTGGATGGACCAATGCTATTGTGGAAGAAGAGGTTGCCTCATTGGACACATTAGTCTTTCTAGTTTCATCCAGTGTCAGCAGGACAAGACAAGCACACCCGGTCACTGCATGCAGCTTGTACAAGATTATGAAAAAGATATTCTATGCTTAGACTGCTCTGAAGAGTCTAGTATATCAGATAAAACCCTTGAGGATTGGTGTGAACAACAGAGGAAAGAGAGCCTGGTTCTTCAGAGGAGGTGACTTACACTTCTACTGTGAAGAACGTTCAGAAATGGTAACTTACTCTTTGCAAATAACATTGTCAATTTTGCACGATGGATCCAAATTCACCTCAGAGGTATGATGTTACTTGATCAACAAGGGGACTTCATCGTACACAAATCTAGAAGAGAATTCCCTGCCCTAGCAACCGATTAAGTACAAAAGCAAAATAATGCCATCATCAAAGGTGACAGAGGAGTGAATGTGTTGATAAAAGATAGTTTGTCTCTGGACCCGAAGGTAGAGGTCATGTCTGGTATGAATGATGCCACCTATAGCATCAGAAACAATGAGCAGACACTATGTGCCCAGAAATCTTTCTTTGAAAAGGTGAAATCACTGCAGTGATGCAGGAGAGGGGCAACCAATTCCAAGAGGAAACATCTGACCTGTTGGTGCTAAGCACAAAGCATGTTGTAGACACAATTCCAGGTGAAATGGTGGCGACATATCATAGCAGATCCAAAGAGCCATTCACCTGATTAATGGATGGACTAGAGGATAAAGGTCAAATTCATTTCTATCATTCAATCAAGAAATCCCTGTTCATTTCTTCACGCAAGAACAGGCTGAGATATTTTATAAGGAAACTGTTAGTTATTCTCATGACTGTGCATCTCCTTCCAGAATAGGCAGTGGGACTTGCAAGAATTCTTCAAGCACGAGAATCTGTCACGCCCTGCATCCCTCAATAACAGTATCATGCTGCATATATGTCAGAAATCACAGTTAGTTGAAATTATTGAAGTGCAATGAACATCTCAGACAGAGAACTTATGGTAGATGCAATCATCATTGGTGGATCAGCACCAGAAAAAGTGACAGGAACGAGTAAAACACCATGTAATTGACAAATATTCTTTTGTGATACAAGCAACAAGACAGCTGTTTCCTTTTCTTGCTAATATGTGTGAAGCAGAGTAGACAAGCACAATCTCCACAAAAGGAGATGTTATAGCAACACAATGAAGTCTGAATGCAGCGTCCCCATTTTTTCATAAGGAAGCTGACACTTAAATATTTGTAGGCATACATGCCAGGGATGCAACAACTGATGGACGGAAGTCTCTGTGGCCAATGACATGGGTGTTCTAGTCATAGCAATATCTATGCTATAATCTTTCCAGGAAATATTTATTGAGAAAATGTAGTTTGTCTTTGGCCAAGGAGTCAAGATTCAATGGATTCCAGGCCATAGGGTAGTTTTTGCAATAGCACTTGACAAAGCTAGAGGGATTTCATACATTCATGCATTCACTGGATTTGAAGTCATGTCTGCCTTCCATGGGAAATTAAATAAATATGCATGATTGACTCGGAATGTATTTGATGATGTTTCTGAAACATTCACTAATCTCAAGCCAGCATCCAACACTGATTCGTTATCTTGTCCTGCAGAGGCTGGAGAGATTCGTTGTCTTCGTGCATGACAGATCAAGTACAGCTGCTAGTGTGAATGAAGCAGGAATAAACCTGTACTCTCAAGCAGAGGCCATACAACTCAATTTCACCAACACAGGCAGCCATAAGAGAACATGCAAAGAATGCAGCCCATCGGGCTGGGATCATCTGGGGCTAGGCAACCATTTCCACTCCAGACAAGAGTAGTCCTGCTGAGTCGGGGTGGACACAAAAAGGAGAGATACGGCAGGTACGTTGGTCAACACTACCACTATTGCAGTTAGCTGTTACCTATCAGGAACCGACAGTGTTCATGAAAAAAAGTGTATGTACCAACCGTGTGTCACATGATCGTAAATAGTAACGACATTTCATTTTGTGTATATATTATGCTTGTATCTTCGCTCTCCCCTCGCACTAAAAAGAACCTAAAATAACATGTATGTTTTTCTCACCGTTAACTGTTAACCGGTGTGGTGTTGGTTGAATAGGAAATTTCCTGTTGCATTGAACCTGAAATAATATGTCTGTTTTTCTCACCGTTAACTGTTAACCGGTGCGGTGTCGGTTGAACAGAAAATTTCCTGTTGCATTAAGTTTTTGTATATCAAGGCGAGTGTTTTGTAATAAAGTCACTCAGCTGCTTTCATCCTGTCTTTGAGTCACAACCGTCTCTCGGCTCATCACATTGGTGACCCCGGATGTCGACTCGCTCCTACCGCCTGTCACCCTCCCTCGCCCCTCCGTCGTTGGTACTATGGCGGACTCTACGGAAGTTGGTGCTGCGGCTGCCCCATTGAAACTTTCGTCATTCGCCAGCAGAGAGGGTGTGACTCGCTCAACCACCAAAGCAGATTATGTTCTCGCGGCGATACCCGAGAACACCTTCCCGGAAATATCCGCCTGGCTTTGTGAACAAGGAGACACCCCTATAGCGTATGACGCCCTCAAAACATACCTTCTTCAGAAGTACTCACCGTCGCCAGCCACCCGTATAGCAAAGCGTTTTCAGCTCTCTTAACAACCGTTGGGGGACCAAAGGGCTTCGCTCGTCCTCAGGAAAATGACCAGTATCGCTCGCCTGCAACCTGCCGCAGATGGCTCTCCTCGTGAGGTTAACCTACCTTGTGCCCTTTGGATTTGCCGTTTACCCGAACCTGTACGCACTGCCATACCCGATGTCGATAGTTTACCCATAAAGGACTTGATGACCAAAGCCGCCGCCCTTATGGACAGCCACTTCAAGACCTCCATCAACGCCTCCACTCCTGACGAAGAGGACGCCTATTCAACGTCAACCGAAGCTGATGTGAATGCCGTAGGACATACACGCCTACCCCGTGACATGCCACCCACCACCCACCACTCGCTCGCGCACCAGAACTTCACCAAACGCCCATGGCTCCTGCCAAGCATGGTATTTATCACCATATCAAGACGACGGGACCCCCAGTCTTCGCAAAATTCAGACGTCTGGCACCGGGTGGATTGGCAGCCGCCAAACAGACGTTCGCCGAAATGGAGGAAATGGGCCTTCGCCAAAAGGCCTCCAGCCCATGGTCGTCACCCTTACACATCGTTCTGAAGAAAGACGGCTCCCTCCGCCCGTGTGGGGATTACAGACACCTGAACATGCAAACAGAATCGGATCACTACCCCCTCCCAAACATCACCGGCATGACCTCCTACCTGCACAAAGCGAAGGCTTTCTCTACGTTCGACCTCCTGAAGGGGTATTATCAGGTGCCTATGAACCCAGAAGACATCCCTAAGACCACCATCACCACTCCATTTGGTACATATACCTTCAATTACTCCTGTTTTGGCCTTCGTAATGCTGGGTCCACGTTTCAACGTCTCATGGATGGCATCTTAGGGGACCTCCCCTTATGTGTATGTTATGTGGACGACATATTTGTGTTCTCCTCCTCAAAAGAGGAACACCTCCATCTCCTGCGCATCCTGCTCGACCACCTGCAACAAAACGGCCTTGTAGTCCAGTATCACTCGTGAATGAATCCATCCCCTCCCTGAGAATGTAGCAGCCGTTCAGGACTTCCCGCGCCCTCGACCGTCAAAGCTCTGCAGGAATTCTTGGGCATGATCAACTATTATCACCGTTTTCTGCCAGCCATTGCTACCACCCTTCCTCCCCTCTACGCCTCCCTCAAGGGCAAGCCAAAGGAACTGAAATGGGGTCCCCTTCAAGAAGCGGCCTTCTGCAATGCAAAGAAGGCCCTATCAACTGCTGTGGCTCTCACTTTTCCTATCCCACATGCCCCTCTTCTTCTCTCCACCGATGCCAGCGACGTAGCTATTGGTGCAGTACTCGAACAGGTGGTCAATGGCTTGCCCCGCCCATTGGCCTTCTTCAGCAGAAAACTGTCCAAGGCAGAATCGGGTTATTCTACCTTCGGTCGCGAATTGCTGGCGGTGCACTTGGCTGTCCGTCACTTTGGCCTTTCGTCATTCGCACAGAACACATGCCTCTGGTGCACGCCTTCACTCGACAGTCTAACGCCTGGTCCGCCCATCAACTCCAACATCTCTCCACCGTGGCTGAATACAATTGCACCCTTCAATACGTCCCTTGGAAATGAATCCCGTTGCCCATGCCCTGTCAAGAAACACGTTGGCTGCCGTTGAACTGGGATTGGATTACGCCTTGGCTGAAGCCCAACAACAGGATCCAGAGTATCAAGCATGTAGGACATCCTGCACGTCCCTCCGTTGGGAGTACTTCCCCCTCAAAGACTCCAACACCACCCTCCTCTGTGACGTCAGTACTGGTAGACCGCGACCTTGGATTCCTGCTCCCATGCGACGGCAGGTGTTTGATTTCATTCACGGCCTTTCACATCCCTCGTGCCGTTCTACTGCACAGCTGCTGAAGATGAAGTTCATATGGTACGGCATTTCTAATGATGCTAAGGATTGGGTCCGCGCCTGTACTTGTTGCCAAACTTCCAAAGTACATCGACACACGAATTCAGGTGTGGGCACCTTTCCTTAACCTTAGCGTCGTTTCCCACACATTCACGTTGGCGTTGTAGGCCCCCTACCCACATCACAAGGACATCGTTACCTGTTTACCGTCATTAACCGCTCCACTCGTGGGCCTGAAGCCATTCCATTAGAAACTGCAACGTCCTCCTCATGTTCATCTGCCTTACTCTCAGGATGGATTTCAAGATTTGGTATCCATGAGCATATTACTTCTGACAGGGTTACCACTTTCACCTCTCAATTGTGGACATCATTAGCGAATCTCCTGGGCATCACCCTACATCAGACAACTGCCTACAACCCCGCTGCCAATGGAATGGTTGAACAATTTCATCGCACCCTCAAAGCAGGTTTGATGTCCCGCTGTAAGGATTCAAACTGGTTTACTCAGCTTCCCTGGGTCCTCCTGGAACTAAGGACCACGCCTAAAGGTGCCCTGGACGTCTCAGCAGCTGAAATGGTGTATGGCGACCCGTTGGTCGTCCCTGCCTAATTTTTTCCTTCTACAACCTCCTCCGACGATCTCCAGCGCATACATCACGTCGTGGGAAAATTTACTCCATGCCGCCCGACTTACAATCCCTCGTCGAAGCATCGCATACCAACAGACTTGGACTCGCGCACGTGTTCCTGTGCAACGACACTAGCAAGCCACCGCTAATGCCCCCTTACACGGGCCCTTTCCTTGTGATGCGACGCAGTCCGAAAGCATTCCTACTAAACATTCGTGGCAAAGAAGACTGGGTCTACATTGATCGTCTAAAACCTGCTTATCTCCTACAAGATGACTCGCCTACAGTTCACCTCTCTAGAT
>NC_090727.1:186173338-186188338 GCF_036898095.1 Palaemon carinicauda
TACAATGAGAATGACAGACTATAGATGGACATTAAGAATAACAGAATGGGTTCCCAGAGATTAAAAAAAAAAAAAAAAAAAGCAGGCTAAGGAAGAGAAGACGATTGATTGACAAATTAAGAACATTTGCAATTATAGACTGGCCTAGAAAAACCATAAACAGACGTGATAGGAAGGTCATGTCTGAGGCCTTTGTCCTGCAGTGGACTAGTAATGCCCATATATATATATATATATATATATATATATATATATATATATATATATATATATATATATATATATATATATATATATATATATATACATATATATATCATATTCTTCCTGAATGTGGAAAGCCAAAGCTGTGCTATGCTATTCAAGGAAACCCGTGCTAGGTTTACTGTGAGCGATCAGCCTATTCTAGTTTTCTTTTTCTGAAAGGGTTTCTTTCCCTATTGGAGTCCTATTCTTTGAGCATTCTTCTTTTACAACCAGAGTTTTAGCTCTACTACTACTACTACTACTACTACTACTACTACTACTACTACTACTATAGCAACAACAACTTGCTGTCCAAAAAGGGAGCAGTAGATTTGTAGACTTTTCACGGGATAGAAAGAAATTTTTGTCCTCAATTATACATACGAACAATAATTGAATATCCTGTGAGACTGTATTTTATAAGGATACAATTTACCCAATAAGTGCAAGATAGATTGTACATTATCTCTACTGACATTCCAAATGTGTGTTACTCATACTTCACTTTTAGCTGATTGAATATACTCGCGGACATGGAGAAACAGTTAGTAAGAAGAATAGAAGAGATATATTAGAATTAGAATTCCTGTCGTGCAGCGGTATTATTCAATGATGTGATGTTATTATTATTATTATTATTATTATTATGTCATATAATATTGAAGGGGATAAAAATTTCATAATACCACAGAGAGAGAGAGAGAGAGAGAGAGAGAGAGAGAGAGAGAGAGAGAGAGAGAGAGATATCTTATATTTTTAGTCTTAAATGATTGAGATATTTTAACACTTGTATGCCTCCTTTTTCCCTTAAAATTTCAAATTATTGAGAAAATCTCTTATAAAATCATAAAAGTATATAATTTATAATTACACTGAATCATTGAAACCAAATAAATCTTTTACATCTTGTAGAATTGTGAGCAAACAAAACGTGATATACGATTTCTCCCAATCAAGCAAAGGGAAGTGGACCCATTACAAGCATAGGAGATAATTGTTATACCAAAGCAAAATGTATATCATAGGGTTGTGATGGCCTATTGGAAGCGTCCCTGCCTGGAGGGAGCCTATAGGTCTACCTGCTGAGTCATCAGTGAAGTGTTGATTAAACATTAATAAAAAAAAAAACATGAGGAAGCGATTGCAATTACAAAGCAGGATATACATTCTTGGCCAAAATTATTTGACGAGAATGGTAAATTGAATAACAAATATAAAACATGTGGAAAATCGAGGCCCCTCTTGAAGAAGAGAAGGTTATGGAATGTTGAATAAGGGAAATATGGAAAGAATTCCGAAATCCATCAGTAGAAAGAAAATGAACTGAAGGTACGAGTCCGGTACCGACCATTGACGTGAAAAAGAGGAATGATAAGATGAACAAGAGGGGCACTCAATAGAGAGCAGATCTCCGCCAGGGCAGTTTATTTCTCGCCATTTGCTCGACATTGACCTTGACCTTTAACCTTAGCGTGTATTAATTGGCATGTGTTTTCATACTCTAAAATATGAACCAAGTTTGGAGTCACTATGACAATGATGTCCAAATTTTTGGCTGATTTCGTGATGTGGAAGTTTTACTCGCCTGTGACCTTGACCTTTGACCTTCCAAAAATTAATAATTTCCAGCTCTTTACACAAGTTTAAAATCCCTGCAAGTTTCATTACTCTATGATTAAAACTGTGGCCGCACGTTGATTACCGAAATTTGACCTTTTGCTTGACCATGACCATCAACTCGACCTTGACCTTCAACCTTAATATGTATTAATTGGCGTGGATTTTCGTCAACTCAAATATGAACCAAGTTTAAAGTCTGTGACAATGATGTCCAAACTTAGGGCTGTTTACGTGAATTGGATATATTGCTTGACCGTGACCTTGAACTTTGATCTTGACCTTCCAAAATTTAATAATTTCCAGTTTTTTACATAAGTTCATCCTTGCAAGTTTCATTACTCTACGATTAAAATTGTGGCTAGGAAGGTGTTCACTAACAAACACACACAAACATAGGGTAAAACGTAACCCCCTTCCAACTTCGTTGGCGGAGGTAATAAAGGATGTAATTAATGCATATTCTTCCAAATTATAAGCAAGAGCAAAACTGGTAAATTAACGGATAGAAATTGTAGAATAAGAAAAGAATGATAAAGGAAAGGCCTAGCAGATGTTCCTATGATAAACCATCACATGAAATAGATAATGTTTGGTCCGACCGCAAATTACAGCTATTTTGGATAATAAAATGGTGATTATTTCTCCCACCGATAAGAAGCTTATAACTCTTTACATTACTTTTATGATCTAATTACAGGGCTCTTCTAGAATATATGTGCAAGGTCTTTCTCTGTGTACTTGTGCTCGACCTAGTAAGGAGAGAGAGAGAGAGAGAGAGAGAGAGAGAGAGAGAGAGAGAGAGAGAGAGAGAGAGAGAGAGAGGTGGGTGGGTGGGTGGGTGTGGAAAGAGAGAATAAATAGGGTAGGCATGGAAATTTATATAAATGATAAATCAAATTCAGCAAAAGAGGAAGAAAACATTCTTCAAAGAGATATTATAATAATTGATTCGTCCAGAGCTGAATAATTGCCATAACCGTTGATAAGCTTTTTATTCATACTCTTTATCTATAATTGTCAACCAGACGTTAGTGCATTTGTGAAGTACAAATAAAAAGATATAAAAAATTAGAAGTCTCGTTAAATATATAAACTTTTAAATTATCTTTGGCAGAACTTATTTGATGTTTAAAGTAGTTGAACTTCTTCTGTGTTTAAGTTTGCTGAAATCGTTTAGTGTTCTACTTTGCAGAATTCATTAGCAGTTAAAGTTTGCAGATCCATGTACAGTCTTCTTGCTGGCAGCGCATTCTCCTTTACTGTAGTATCCAATCCTTATGTTATATCCATCGGTCGACAGTCTTTGTGGTCTTAAAGGTTTAAAGGCCGCTCATGAATGGTAGAGGCAAGAGACTGTGACATTGCCCTATCAAGCAGGACAATGCCCTAGAGACTGACCATATATACATATGATCAGCGCCCAAGCACCCTCTCCACCCAAGCTAAGACCAAGGAGGGCCAGGCAATGGCTGCTGATGACTCAGAAGATAGACCTATAGGCTCCCTATAACCCCCGTCCTTAGCTCACAAAGATGGTGAGATTGCAGCAACCAAAAAAACTAACGAGTTTGAGCGGGACTTGAACCCCAGTTAGGCGTTCACCAGTCCTAGATGTTACCACATCGGCCACCACAACCCTATAATGAAACTTTTTTCCCTATATGATAAACACAACCTCGAGACAAGTAATTAATAAGATTATTCCTGTCACCGATTAGTGTAATCTACTTTTGAAAGTCGTGATCTCAATCAATTTCAAATGGAGAAAAGCAATTTCCATTGATTCTCAATTATTTTATAGATGAGCGCAACCAACAGGTCTGGTAGATAGACTGCGAATGTGCCAATGATACTGACTCCTCTGAATTTCATTGACGAAATTTCTGGTGACTGAGTTTACTATTCACCACTTTTACGATTACATGGTAATTTATTTATTCGATACTCTCTAATAAAATTTGATGGAAATTTTGAGGCGGCCAAAGTTTATTACAGTGAAATGTTCAGATATAGAAATTAAATCATATATATATATATATATATATATATATATATATATATATATATATATATATATATATATATATATATATATATATATAATCCTATGCTTTATTCTCAAACATCTTCCGTTCTTAGGTACAAAAATGACTAGATTTAATTTCTGTTGGTCAGTGTGTTATTTTCTCTTCGCCTTTACAATTAATTCTTAACCCAAGACACCAGAAACCTCTTTCTGTAGGTTTTGTCTTAACTCTACATATTAGAGTCCAGATAAAAAATTAGTATCTTAAACCGCGAGAAGTAATGTCTTGACACCTGTAGAATTATTAAGCTTAATCAAAGCAAATAAGCCCCTTCAATACCAGATAATTAGAGCTGCAGGATTTCAAAGTCGGTATCTTTAATACCTGATAATAATTTCTTCTTCACCCTTGAAATTAGGCTCTCCAATTCCTCAATATTGGCCTCTGAGCTTTGGGAGACTGATCTCTCAGTTAGCTGGTTCAACCCGGGACGATTACTACCCACATCATCATCATCATATCCTACACCTGTTTACGCAAAGGGCCTATGTTAGATTTCACCAGTCGTCTCTGTCATGAGCTTTCAAATCAATACTTCTCCATCCATCATCTCTTACTTCACGATTCATAGTATTCAACCATGTAAGCCTAGGTCTTCCAACTTTTCTAGTGCTTTGTGGAGCTCAGTTAAAAGTTTGGCGAACTAATCTCTCTTGGGGAGTACGAAGACGATGCCCAAACTATCTCCATCCACCCCTCACCATAATCTCATCCACATATGGTAATCGAGTAATCTCTTATAGTATCAGCTTTATTTCTAGTCATGTCCTGCTATTCAACTCCCAATATTTCTTAGGGCTTTCTTCTGAAATCTACAAAACCTGTTGAATATTGTTTCATTAGTCATACCATTACCTATGCTCATACTGTAACGCAGATCTCACTAAACTGATACATAGCCTGATTTGTATATGTAATTTAAGGTGATTTTAGTTCCAAATTTCACTTAACCTAAACATTGTCAGATATGTTTTTTCAATCTTTCATTAAACTCTAATTTCAAAGACCCTGCATTAGATATCATAAGTTTCTAAATGTTTAAATTATTTGACCTCATTAATCCCTTCTCCTTTCAATGATATTTCATCATTCATTGCATATTCCGTTTTCATCATCTGTGTCTTTCTTCTATTCATCGTGAGCCCAACTTCCTGTGATTCTTTATGCATTCTAGTAAGCAAGAATTGAAAATCCTGTGATGTTCTGCTAATAAGGACAGCATCATCAGCATACTTAAGTCAGCTAATTTCCTATTACCAATCCATTCCAATCCTTCACCACTATCCCCAACTGTTCTATGAAATACAAAATCCATGAGGAAGATAAACAACATAGGTGACAACACATTTGCTTTGAGTATTCCACTGCTCACCGCAAAATTCATTTGATAGGACTCTAGTAACATTAACTTTGTTCTTTCCGTGCAAGCAATCCATTAGGAGGTGACTGTGAGGTGAGTTGCATACTACTAACTTTATTTGGACAGAACATGAGTATTTATAGAACCTGTTCCACCCAAGAACGGTTCAAAAATTCAAAAGCAACGATGCAAGAAAATAGAGGAATACACAGGTTATCAGTATAAGGGTAAAGCGATAAGGACAATATACAAAAAACAGAAATACTGTTGTATTGTACAAGTGTTTGTAATACACATGTGGTACATGGCTCTCTCCCTAAAAAAGACATACATGTGAAATGGGGTGCCCTGCTCGTGAGAGGCTTACTATAGTAGTCATCTTTCAGGAGATATGCAGGTATTAGGCGATCAATGAAGACCCAGTCTTCTTTGCCACGCATGTTGAGGAGGAATGCTTTCCGCATACGACGGAAAATGTGTGTTGCTGAGTGCAGAACTGTTGGCATGTGTTATTAGATGGGGGCTTGTAAGTTTGGCGGCATGGAGTGATTTTTCTCACAACGTGATGAAGGCACTGAAGATTGTTGGAGGAAGTTGCAAACTGGAAAGATTCAGCATGGACGACCAATGGATCATCATACACCATTTCAGCTACCAAGGCTTCTTGGGCATCTTTGGGAGTGATCCTTAGTCCCAGGAGGACCCAGGGATGCTGGGTAAACCAGTTTGAGTTTTTGCACTGGGACATCAAAACTGCTTTGAAGGTGCAGTGAAAACGTTTAACCATACCAAACAAAGCAAGGCTATTCTCCACTCTCGACCTCTTGATGGGATATTATCAAGTGCCCATGAATCGAGAGGTCATCCCCAAGACTGCAATCACCAACCCCTTCAGGACTTACTGTTAGCAGCAGGGTTTTATGTAGTTGTCTGATAAGGGTGATACCCAGGAGATTTGCTAAGGATGTCCACAATATAGAGGTAAAACTGATAGCCCTGTCTGAAGTAATATGCTTGGAGATACCAAATCTCACTATCCATCCTGAGAGTAAGGCAGATGTACATGAGGCGGACTTTGCAGTTTCCATGGGAGTGGCTTCAGGCCAACGAGTGGAGCGGTCAATGACGGTAAACAGGTAAACAGGTTGAGGAAAGGTGTCCATTCCTGAATCCATGTGTCAGTGTAGTTTTCAAGTTTAGCATGAAGTACATGTGTGGACCCAATCCTTAGCATCCTTAGTAATCCATGCCAAATGAACTTAGTCTTCAATAGCTGTGCATTAGAATGCTGTGAGGGATGGGAAAAGCCATTATTGAAATCAAATACCTGTCAGCGCATGGGAGAAGGTACCTACGGTCTAGGTCTATCAGTACTGATGTCGCAGAGGAGGGTGAAGTTGGAGTCGTCGAGAGGGACGTCCTCCTAACGGAGGGATATGCAGGATATCCTTCGTGCTTGGTACTCTGAATCTTTTCGTTGGGCTTTTGCCAAGGCGTTGTAATTCAATCCCAGGGGAATGGCGGTGAATGTGTTTCGTGACAGGGTATCAGCAACGGAATTTATTTTTCCAGGGACGTGCAGAAGGGAACAATTATATTCGGCCACGTTGGAGAGGCGTCAGACTGACGAGTGAAGGCGTGCACTACAGGGATGTGGTCTGTGTGAATGGGGAAGGGTGTACCATCCAAGTTGGGGCGAAAATGACGGACAGCCAAGTGCACCATCAGCAATTCACAGTCAAAAGGTAGAGTAGCTGGATTCTGCCTTGGACAGTTTTCTACTGAAGGAGGCCAATGGGCGGTGTGAGCTGTTAACCTTCTGCTCGAGGACTGCCCCAATAGCAACGTTGCTGGCCAATAGCAACGTTGCTGGCATCGTTGGAGAGTAGGAGAGGTGAAAAGTGAAAGCAACAGTGGTTGATAGGGCATTCTTTGCGTTGCAGAAGGCTGCTTCTTAAGGAGGACCCCACTTCAGGTCTATTGGCTTGCCCTTGATGGAGGCGTAGAGGGGAGCAAGAATGGCGGTGAGGGCTGGCAGGAAGCTGTGATAATAGTTGATCATACCCAAGAATTCTTGCAGTACTTTGATTGTCGAGAGCGTGGGGATGTTCTGAACGGCTGCTACCTGCTAAGGGAGAGGGGTAGACTCCTTCAAGAGTGATGCAGTGCCCTAAGAACAATACTTCATAGGTACCAAAGGGACACTTGTCATACCGAACTACAAGGCTGTCCTGTTGTAGGTAGTTGAGCACAATCCGTAGATGACGGAGGTGTTCCTCTTTGGAGGAAAAGAACTCAAGTACGTCATCCACGTAACATACACAAGAGTCGTGGAAAAGTGGCCCCAGTATTATTAAAGCCAAAGCAGGAGTAATTGAAGGTGTATCTACTGAAGGGGGTGGTGATGTCAGTCTTGGGAATGTCTTCTGGGTTCATGGGCACTTGATAAGACCCCTTCAGGAGGTCAAGTTGGGAGAAAACCTTCACGTTGTGCAAGTAGGATCTCTCGTCAGCGATGTTTGGGAAGGCATAGTGATCTGGTTCTGTCTGCATGTTCAGGCACCTGTAATACTCATACAGGACGCAGAGAGCCATCTTTCTTCAGGAGGATGTGTAAGGGTGATGACCATGGACTTGAGGCCTTTTGGCAAAAACCTATTTCTTCCATTTCGGCAAAGGTTTGTTTAGCAGCTGCCAAACAATCCTGGGTCAGATGCCTGAAATGGCAAACACTGGGGGCCCTTGCATCTTGATATGAAATACTGTTGTTTCCTGGGAATCGTGAATTTTTCACTAAGTTCTGAATGGAAAACTTTTTGGTACAATGTGAGAAGTTGGGATACGCATCCATGGATGCGCTGATGTGGAAAGCAAGATCAAAGGGGGCGTGTTGGAGAAGCATAGAGGAGTACGAATCCATGTTGACTACCCATCGGTGAGCTACATCGACCAGGAGGTGGAAGTGTGAGAGGAAAACCTCACAAAGGATTGACAAAGTGACATCAGCAACGAGAAGCTTCCAAGTATATTTGGCACTTCCAATCAGTAATATGAGGGTTTCAAAACCGTTGGTGGTTGTCGTAGATCTGTTGGCAGTTACCAAGTGGATGTCGGCGGTCTTAGATAGACTACATAGTGTTCTTGGCAGAAAAGAATGGCAAGCACCTGTGTCAACCAAAAATTGTACGCCCATACCTGCGTCATGTAAAAAGAAATGATTAGTGACAGGGGAGGCTACTGCTGCAAGCAATGGCCTACTTACAGATTTTTTTGGCCACTGAGAACCATTCGCACATTTTTTAGCTGCAGCTCCAAATTTGGAGTGGTAGTAGTATAACTGCGGCCGATTGGTGTCAGTAAGTGGCTGGAAAGGTTGTTGGTTGGGACATAAACAAGGGGAGGTATATGTGGGTGGTGGTCGACTTTATCGACGCTCCGGCACATCACCGGGTGGGCATCTGTGTCCTACTGCATTCACATCAGCTTTGGTCAATGTTGAATAATTGTCCACTTTGTCCAGGGTTGAGGCATTGATGGAGGTCTGGAAGGTGGTGAAGTGGCTGTCCATAATGGCATCAACTATGGGCATCGGTTCCTTCAAGGTCAGAAGATCAACATCGGGGATGGCAGCATGTACAGGTTTGGGTAGGTACCGTACCCAAAGGGCACGAATTGGATTCACTTCACAAGGAGAGCTATCTGCAGCAGGTTGTAGGCCAGCGAAACTGGTCATTTCCCTGAGGGGGGCACGAAGCCTTTTGGTCCCCGAACGGTTGTTCAGAGAGCTGGAAAACTTTGGATGTGCTTGTGGCTGGTGATGGCGAGTACTGCTCCAGGAGTTATGATTTGAAGTCTTTGTACGTTATGGGGGTGTTCCAATCGGAGATTTCTGGGAAAGTGTACCATGGGATTGCCGCAATGACCATAATCTGCCTTGATGCTTGACCGAGTCACACCATTGATGCAAACCAGACTTCAGAACTCTGGAATCAGGCGGTAGTTTCATTGAGGCGGCATATGCCGAAGAGGCAGGATCGATGGCCGGCATCTTAAAACAGTAAGGCACAGCAGTGAGGGGGAGCCGGGAGAGAGCGGTTACTCCGTCGATCACCAATGTACAAGCAGCTGTTAGGAGGGGAATGAGAGACAGTAGAAGGCAACTAACTTGATTTGGACGGAGCATGAGTATATATACAACCTTCCAGTCGAGAACAGCATAAAAATTCAAACAGAATGATGCAAGAAAATACAGGTATAAACAGGTTATCAATGCGAGGGGATAGCATTAATGACAGTATACAAAAAACAGAAATACCGACACAGTGTACGAGCGTGTGTGATATACGCGCAGTACATTGCTGTACACGTGAACTGACTTAATCAAATTTACAGATATAAGAGGGCCTCCTTAATAACCCAGAACTCTCCACAAAATTGACTGATGCACACTATCAATGGCTTTTTCATAGAGCAGAAATACTATCTAAAGTGGATTTCTATATTCAACACATTGCTCTACAACATGTCTTAAAATAGATATTTTAGTACAACTTCTACCCTTTCCAAATCCTGCTTGTTCATCTCTCGGCTTTATATCAATCTTTCCCTCTACTCTCTTTAGAATAAGCATACTATATATTTTCATGACAACTGACTTAGTGTGATGCTCTGTAATTATTACAATCAGTCAGTTCTCCTTTTTTTCTATTTTTGCCAACTAACCCTCCTAACTCCCATTCAGGAGATTTTGCCTCTTCACGCCACATTCTACAAAACAATCTTGTAAGTATTCTGGAGATCCCTTCATGTTTGGCCAATATCCTCTCAGCAGTTGTTCCATCGTATTCCCACAATCTCTGCGAATTAGTCCCTCCAGCATTCGAAACCATCTTTTGCAAAACTTTACTTAAGAAAGACTATCGGAAACCTATTCATCGTCCCTCGCAAGGTCCATCTAATTCACATTTTTTCTTTATTTTTTCTGATCTTTGACTCTGTGACTACCCGGTAAATGTATAGCAGCGTTCTGCGCGCCATGAATAAAAATTAGAAAGTCCTTGCAATTTGGTAATGGGATTTTAAACTCCGTGTTTCTTTTTTTTTCTTCATCGAATGGTTTTCATTAGTTCTAATTACGACTCCACCACGCGTATCCTCTCGCTCTCTCCAGTTCAAAGAAAGTTTTGAAATGGGCTTTGGCTTATTTTATCCCGCTGATAGATAACTCTCTCTGATCATCGAACGTTTCTGACTCGTTTACTGGGAAATTAGGGAGGGGAATGGATAAAAAAAGGGCCCATTAATTCATTGCAATTTTTTTCTGTTTTCGAGCTCTACTTTAAGTCAGAGCCCCGTTATAAGGAATCACTGACTTACAGTAGGTTCGTACTCTATAGACCTTGGTAGTTCCATTCCTCGGTTGAGAACGTAGGTGTGGCTGCAGTACCCCTCCGTCAAGTCCCCACTCGCCCTCCCCCTCCCAATGAAGGGGGAATTCAAATCTTTAATTCCCAGGGAGAGCATTAAAGGGAATCATTCAAACTTCAAACTTGCCTCGGATTTTAAATGACTTTTACCTTTTTTTTTTCTTTTTTTTTAATGTTGCCATACGGAATTTTATAATTCGGATTTATTATCTTTGCTCGTCTTATTGCATTTATACTGTAGTGTACGAGACCAGCCAAGAATGACGGTCAAGTATTTATATAGTTATACACACAACGCGCACACACACATCCCTCACACCAAGGTATGACTACTCTCTTTCAACCTACCCAAGGGACGGTGAGCATGACCATATATATATATATATATATATATATATATATATATATATATATATATATATATATATATATATATATATACCTCATGACCATCAGCTGTTATTAGTCCTCTTCAGGACGAAAGCCTCAGACATGCCGTTCCACTTGTCTGCTTATGGTCTTTTATGCCATTCCACACCCGCAAACTTTCTTAGTTCGTCAAGCCATAGTCATCTCTTCCTTCCTCTGCTTTATATATATATATATATATATATATATATATATATATATATATATATATATATATATATATGTATATATATATATATATATATATATATATATATATATATATATATATGTGTGTGTGTATGTGTGTATACTTCTTGAAAAGAGGACTTTAGACTTCCGATGTCGGTGCCGCAAGGTTGGGTCCCAAATCGTAATGAATGAGGTTCGGGACTGTTTACAATATAAGATAGTAATCCTTTTCAATATATTTATTATGAATATGCTCTTCGATCATTAATGAAGAACAGTGTGACTTACGTTTATAACTATGTATGTACATAAGTTTGTGTAAATACATATATCCTAGCCTAGGGTAACTTGGTTAATGGTAAATGTTTAAATTTATAATCTAATGGTTCATAAAATCAAACGGGAACATAAATGAATTAACGATTTTCCCTAAAGAATGTATAGTAAGAATGGAAGTAATACAACAAGTTTAATGTGCTTATTACCCAATGGTTTACAACGATGAATTTAGAAGACAAATATACTGCCACTCGTTTGTAATAGGGAAAAAAATTGTCACAAGAAATAGACAGCTTATACGGCTAATTCTTTCACGATAACTACAAGAAAATGCCATTAGTGGTGCTGACCATCTTTTACAAACGCATAACATGTGATATGTAAACGATGTTCTTGTTGCTAATAAAGTTCAGCGCTTAAAGTTTAAAGACGCCCATGAATGGCAGAGGGAAGAGACAATGATATTGTCATAGCTAGCAGAACAATGCCCTAGAGACTGACCATAATTATTTACTTATTATCAGCGCCCAATCCCCCTCTCCATCCAAGCTATGACCATGGAGGGTCAGCAATAGTTGCTGATGACTTAGTAGGTAGAGCTACAGGCTCCCCAAAGCCCCTATCCTTAGCTGACAAGGATGGTGAGGTTACAGACACTACAAGGAACTATCGAGCTTGAGCTGGACTCGTACCCCAGTCCAGCAGGACGCCAGGTACGGACGTTTCCAATAGGCCACGACACCCAAATGGTCAAGCATGATGCTATAAAGAAAGATATCAGCAATTCGGATCGCCATGCACACAGCTGGTCCAGCTTTGTAGAGGGAATATTGACCGTATTAAAAGATTCCAAATTCCAACCCATGAATTACTTAGATTCCTCACATCCACTGAAACGAAAGATTGTTTTTATTGAGGGTTATCTTTTTTATAAATAGGATGTAAACAAATACAAGTAAAGGTAACACTTCAAGTGAACTTTTGAAGGAACCGAGTCTTGGTGGTCTTTGCGTTCCTACACTTGACACAGAGATCTTTGTTTATAGTGCATTCTATTTGTTTGAAAAAATAACTTTGCCGAGAAAATATTGTAGAAATTAAGTAGCTAGGAATATAGAAGTGATTGATTTATTTTTAGCAAAAATAGAACCGGAGCTTGTCAATCTCTCAAAAAATATATTTCCAGACAATTCCGATTGAAAGAATTAACCTGGTTGCTTAAGACAGAGAGGAAAATCTAACAAATAAATAATAAAGGGTAAATAAAAAAAAAGGAATTTAGATACTTTTATTTTTCCATAGAATTTTTGCACGATTTATTTCTCATATCTTTGAATCTAAATACTATGTAATTTTATCAAAACAAGCTTTTCTTTTCTTGTAATTTATATATCTTCCTGTAATGGCATTATATCTTTATCCATCCTATAAAGAAAATATTGCACTGTCATTTGATAATTTTTCGGATTTCATGTATTAAAATCAGGGTAAAAGTTAAGGAAAATAAATAATTTTTACCCTAAGCTTTGATTACAAAACTATTTTAGTAATTTGTACAAGGAACTGTGATAAAAGACTTTATTTGGGGTTGAAATCAAATATCATATGAAAAATTTAAATAAACATAAAACAAAGTTAATGAAAGAATGTTTGTTGATGTAAAAAAGTTTGTTTTAAAGCGCACTATTCCAGCATGGGACCCGACCTTAAAGACCCGAGCTTTGGATTCGGTAGTCCTCGTTATAAGTAGTTTGATATATATATATATATATATATATATATATATATATATATATATATATATATATATATATATATATATATATATATACAAGGTCTATAGATATAAGAGGTCTTCTCAGGCCACGTTAGTGCGCAGGTAGCCGGATGGTGGGAGTCGGGTCGGTCAGAGCGATGACGTCACTCAGACTTAACCGTGGCTGAGTAAGCTGTGGAACTTCCATAAGAAAATAAAGGAACCATGCTTTCTGCTTTGTATTTTTCAATCTTTTCGAAGATTTATATTTTATTCTTTTAGGATAAAAAAGTAAGACTACAAATACATAACTTTATTACACTCAAGTAACCAAACAAATATTTGATGATGTAAATAACTGAAATTTGTCGAGCAACAGACAGTTTAAATTCATAAAATAAATAATGATATATACACAATATATATTTCAGTCATGTTCTATATCACGTTGCGAGCTTTTTCATTTTATTCTGCGCTTTTCTTGATGAACTAATATTCCTATTTAAAACACGAATTCTAAAAAATGTACAACATCTAACAAAACATTTAATCACTTCGTATGGTAATGGGATATCATTGCTTTTAAAACACTCGCTAATTAAATCAGTCAATTTATCTGTCTCTCCTTTTCCAGGTTTTAGATATTTTTCCCCATGATGACAAAGAAACATTTTTTCCATCGTTTTTAAATGCACCAAAAATTCTTCGCTTGGTTGCATTAGTTTTCCATCTCTTGCACTTATGGCACCAATCCACATGCCATCTCCCTTCGTCGCTGCAGTTCCAAGGAATTCATATTCAGGAAACTTACGAGCTACGTATTGTAAGCCTCCATCTTCTATCGCTTTCCATAATGCTTCTTTTTCAGTGTCAAATTCTACCTATTCATCATTTTGCAAATCATTATCAAATTCCACTGGCAAACAAAACAGTATTGCCGACAGGAAAACTGGAAAATGAGCCTGACGTCATCATATCACTATTGCAACTTTCAACGTTGCTGTTTGATCCAAACAGTTTGCTGTCTTTTCCCAGAATGTGGGCTCTGACTCGGTGCATAAATGCGACGGGTGATGGGTGTTGATGGCATGCACCCATCTGCCCTATGCAGCCAAAAAAGTGTTCAAGACCATCTTGATTTAGCCTATAAGTGACAATATATGATGTATCAAATTTAGCTTTGACCATTTTCAGCAGCTCCATTAGAGAATTGCACGATATAATTAAGCCTTTTTGGAAAGGATAGAGCCTATTGCTTTTAATTACTTTCATTTCTTTAGATACTCGAATCATATCTTGCAACATTTTATTTTGTAGGTCCATATTCATCCCATAGGCATTTCTTGATGGCTTCCTATCACGAGGTACTCGAGAATTGAATAAATCGAACCAGGTATCTACAAGATATATAAACTGAGTTGCGGTTTCTCAATGCTTATCTTCAAGCAGACCTTTCTTACCGAAGTACTGAAGGCATTTATATGGTGTTTCGGACAGTAATTGCACCGCTAGTTTAACATTCATGCGTTGCATACCCATAACATTGATGTGCTTTTCAGAGAGTTTATGTGCTGTCCGTAAATCACTTTTGTTTTTCATAATGAACTCCCTGACTGAACCACAGAG
>NC_090727.1:186195838-186218338 GCF_036898095.1 Palaemon carinicauda
GTTTTCTATTTCTACTAATGTTTTTATTTTATTTGTTTTATTTATTTCATTTTTTAGTCCCAAATCTAAAATTTGCCGGAGTCCGAGTAAAATATCTCTCAGTGCGATTCCACACCCCTGTTTTAAACATCTTGTGTTAACTATCTAATCATTATCTACCACCATAAAACATTTTATTGCTCTTCCGGCTCATTTTATATGTGCAGTACACAGTCTTTCCTAACATGGATTTACTCAGTAGCCTAATAAAAATGGGAATGAAGGAAAGAAGGCAAGAAGGAAGGGTGGGGGGGGGGGGGGTGTACTAGGATAGCCATAAGTGTAAACACCGAAGGAGGGTTGGGGAACCTCTGCGTCACAGTTACGTGATTAAGTAACACTTCTTCGAAACGCTCTGAAGGAAGGGAAGAAGTTCCTCTTTTTTCTAAGAGTAAACGGGTTAATTAAACACATCTGTCAATTCATTGTACCACCAAAAATTAGGCCAATGTTTGAAACATTCATTGCTGTAGTTTCATGGAAATTCATAAGCCGGTTTGTTAGATATTTGGGAAAAACACTATTACACGGCCACTGGAAACAATAGTAGTTTTGTGATACTTCTTCAGAGGAAACAAGTGAGGATTTGATTATATATTTCGTATTTTCCTTTTCCCTGTGGTTCTTTTGCATATGTAATATATATATATATATATATATATATATATATATATATATATATATATATATATATATATATATATATATATATATATATATATATATATATATATATATATATATATATATATATATATATATATATATATATATATATATATTATGCAACAATTTCTCTAAAAAGAAAAGTATTTAGTCAGATGTGTATGCATCAGAAACTTGGAGCTCTAGTAAAGCCTTATGACGTATCCTGGTTACAAAAGTGCTAGGGAAAGAATAATAATGGGACTAACACTGAGAGACAGAAAAAGAGCAACATGGATACGAGAGCAAACTAAAGTAGAGGATATTTTAACAACATGGAAGAAAAAGAAATGGACATGAGCATTACATATAATGAGAATGTCGGATAATAGATGAACAAATAGAATAACAGAATATGTCCTTAGAGATTGCACACGAAGTAATGAAAGGAATAGAAGACGATGAATTAACGAGCTACGAAATTTTGCGGGTATAGACTGGCCTAGAAAGACTATGAATAGAAGCAATTGCGAGGCCTTTATTCTTCTGTGAACTAGTAACGGCTGATGATGATATATATATATATATATATATACATATATGTATATATATATATATATATATATATATATATATATATATATATATATATATATATATATATATATATATATATATATATATATATATATATATATATATATATATATATATATATATATATATATATATATATATATATATATATATATATGTATATATATATATATATATATATATATATATATATATATATATATATACATATATATATATATATATTATGTATATATATGCATATACAGTATATATACATACATATATACACACACGCATATATATATATATATATATATATATATATATATATATATATATATATATATATATTTATATATATATATATATATATATATATATATATATATATATATATATATATATATATATATATATATATATATATATATATATATATATATATATATATAAATATATGCATATATATATATATATATATATATATATATATATATATATATATATATATATATATGTATGTATATATATATATATATATATATATATATATATATATATATATATATATATATATATATATATATATATATGAAATAATTTTACACGTGCTTATGAATTTGACTTTCTCATCCACTTCATGTCTAGTGTTCCTGATTTAGATTCAAATATTCATCCCATCATCTTCCCTGAACTTCATGGAAGTATGCCATGAATTATGATTACTTCAGAATTTCAAGTTACTTACAAGTGATTCTCCAATTTGTTTGGCGATATAATTCATGAATTTGCTTCAATGACGGTATTCCATCAGAAAGAAACTTTCTTTATCATTTACTTGTTTCGGGATTTTCCTTCAGTAAATATTATTTCATTCGTTGATCTTTAGAACGGCATTTATTCTACATGAGATGTTTGATAATATTTAACTGAAATTACTGTAAATCGAGCACACGTGTATATTCCATTGTTCTATGTCAATGTATACAATGATTGAAAGATTATATAGGAATCGGGTAATCGATCTCGTGTCTGGAACGTTGCTGAAAGGTTAGAAATATTTCATCATTCTATTTTGTAAATAGGATTTCTGTTTTATGAAAGAAGGCGAAACTAGATGAAAAGAAAATAGCGTTGAAAAGTTTTTTCAACATTGTTTAAACAATTTGAAAAGCAATGATATTTTGGAAGAAACACCCGCACGGAAATGACTGCGAGTGAAAACTTGTATATGCTTTTTTTGGTGCTACTATAGTGTGAGGTCTACCGCCATATGTCACTTACCCAGGTGAAGGGTGAGGTCTACTGTGTGACCAGCGTCCCAGAGCCCCGCACCTAACCATGGAACATGTGAATTGCCGAAATTCATAAAAAACGTGACCTGTCCACGTGACCTACCCATATAAAAGGAAGCAAATGGAGCTCCTAAATCAGTTTTTCCCTCGGCCTAAAAGAGATATCATCGATATCAGCATTTTACAGTGAACCGCCAACAATATTATGTGGATCCAGCGACAGGAGCACACACAGGCAATTGAGCGATCGTGGTTGGACGCTAAAACGATGATTCTGAAGAGATTAATGCGAGGTGTTAGTTGTCAGCTGTTCCAGTCTTATCTTGATCATTTTTTGCTGGAAGGTGATGAGAAAAAAATTCCAATGATCTATTTGTGTCATTCTTAGATGTACGAAGTGTGTATCGCTAGAATAAATGTATAGAAATATATGATAACCTGTTTGATGTACAAAGAGTGTATCGCTAGAATAAATGTATGGAAATATATGATAACCTGTTTGATGTACGAAGAGTGTATCGCTAGAATAAATGTATTGTAATATATGATAACATGTTTGATGTACGAAGAGTGTATCACTTGAATAAATGTATGGAAATATATGATAACATGTTTATTTTTACCTTTATTCCTTTTTTTTAATGTAATTAAAAATCCAATTATCTGTTTAAGTCATTTGTAAGATATGTTTAAATTAAGTGTTTATTGCTTAAACAAATGTGTGAAATGTGTTTTATCTATGAGGGACAAATAATTCAGCGGTAGACCTCACGCTATAGTACTAACGGGAGGTAGATCTCACGCTATATTGTGGTAGACCTCACGCTATAGTAGAACCTTTTTTTTTCTTTAGATGAAAATCTAGAAGCTTCCAAGACTGGAATTATGAACAGAGAGAAAGGGGGGGGGGGTGGATGACGCATATTTTTTTACATACAAGGATAATAGTGGAAGAGAAGACGAAAAGAGCTCCTGAGTAAGGAGAGCTTATAAAAAGAGAGCAGGTAGAAATCTTCTCATCCCCAGTATAGGTAAAAAGTAAAAAAAAAAAGAAATGGAGATACAAATCCTTTTATGAAAATGTCAAAGAATAATACCAAGGCGGGACGTGGTCCTCCCATGGCTCCCTCATTAATTAAGCCTTAGCGTGGTAGTTGTTTCTGTGAGCCAATTAAAAAAGTTTAATTACTATGCCTAAGTCATTAAATGTTGCTTTGCTTCAATCAAATCAAGATTTTCTACTGTTATTTTTCTGTGACTCAAAATCCTTTAGGGAATCCTGTAATATGTTGAGGGAACGGATTTTCTCATTTTAAAAGGAATCTGGTTAAAGTTCAGTGTATTTTTAGATGAAAAATAACCTTTTCATTATCAGATAGTGTAAACAGACACGAATCGCGCGTCCTCTATTTCCATTATTGAACTAGCCAATTATAAAATTTGGGGTCGTTTTGTTGCCAAACTAGGTACTGGACGAATTCTTTAACAAGTGAAAATCTGGGTTAAGAATTGTTGTTTTAGACTTGATCTTGAGGACTGGAGCTGGGCGGTTCTCTTTTCGAGATCGCCATTAATAATTTAGAATAAGACTGCGCCCTCCAACTAAATAACTTGGAGTAAGTAACTGTATAAATTGATCCATTCCATTTGTAATTTACTGGTCAATTCAAATTCAAATTTGTTATTTATGTTTTGATTGGTTTTGTTGTAATATACTTATTATTGGTTTTTGTAAGTCGTAATATAAGTGTAATTTAATTTTAATTTAGGTCTGTTGACATTTTTTCTGTAAAGTAGGATAAAAATATTATTGTAATTATTTCATTTGCAGAATGAAATGTCTGTAACGACTTGAACGTCGTGACGTTACATGCCTCCTTCGTATGGTTGGATGAGGTGTCAATGGTCTTATTCTGATTGGGCAGGTGCAAGCCCCTGCAGTTGCGCTACATTTAATTTCCAAGTGCTCTGCGGAATCGAGGAAACTTTAAAGTAAGTTCGCTCCAATTTGTGCCTTGTGGTATGTAAATTGTCCTCAAGGTCAACTCGTTCATAAATTACTTAATTGTCAACAACAGCAAATAAAAGTGTCAACGAGTTGAGTTCGCGAAAGCTGAATGTTTGAATGGCTAAGTAGTTGTTTCCGTCAATGACTCGTCGTCTAGAGAAGTGGCTATTATCAGTTATCTAACCAAAGTTGGTGTTTTGAAGCAATACTTCTTGTGTTCCATTTCTCATAATTGGATCGCTGAATTCATCGTTTGAGTGTTGTACTGCTGTTTACTGTTCAATCTCGTAAACATGCCTCCCAGGAAAGTGAAATCTTTCACTCGGAAGCAATTTGACATTGCCTTTGAGACCTGGACTATTGAAAGTTTGGACGCCGAGACCATCTTAGCAGATGCAGAGAACGCCACTGTTGATGATCTAAGATTATCATTGAACTCTCTTCGTGAATCATATAGTGATTTGAAAAGAGTCTCCGCAGGCAATCTGACTTGTGACGAAACTTTGAAAACATTGCGTGATGCGAGTGTTACCTTCCATAAGCTGAGGACACAGATAAATGAACAAATGGAAAAGCTATCGGTAAAAGAGGACATTCCTAAGCATGCGAATGAGGTCAGCAAATCTAATTCGTCATTTGTCCAATTGAAGAAACTTTCTTGTCCCACGTGGGATGGTGAAGTTCGATCGTATAAAAGATTCAAGAAAAATTTCGAGCCATTAGTTCAGAGCCAGATGTCTGGGGAGATGGCACTTTTGAGACTGAGAAGCATTGCGAGAAAATTCGAGAGAAGGCCTCATTGTTCAGTCGAAATCGAGCTTGGATGAAGCATGGTCAGCATTAGATTGCATTTATGGAAGGGGAAACACCATCCGTGACGCAGTCCTCAAGGACGTCCATGACATTAGGCCTGTCAGAAGTGAGTCTGATGCAGATGGTCTTCGTCGATTGGTAACTGAACTTACTGTTGCTAAAGAGGACCTGAGATCGGTAAACCGAACGTCTGCATTAGGTGAGTCGGCATTTTATATCGTAATGGAAAAAATTCCAGTAGAACTGTGCAGGAGAATCGACAGAAAAATTCTGGCAGACGACCTTGATGCTGAAGCCTGCTTTGATCTACTTTTAGAAATGGCCGATACAGCAGCCTCAATCGAAGAAACAGCTAAATTGCGAGCAGAAACTCATTCTAGTTACATTTTCAGAGAAGAGCCGACGATGTTCGTTAAGAATTATCAGGTTAGCAGTAAGGACAGAAACATTGATAACAGCGGTTCGAAAGGTGCCAAGCCTGGCAGGAATGGAACCCCCAAAAAGGGTAACGGTTGGAAGGAATCGAAAACAGGGAAGCCAAAAAATTCCCCATCTTCTGTTCAATCGTGTATTTTTCATTCTATGGCTGATCACCAAACATCTGAATGCAGAGTGTTCCTAGGTCTTTCGTCCATAAAAAAGAAAGAAACCTTGAAGGAACATAACCGGTGTGAAAAGTGCTTTGGTTCTCACCCTTCAAATCAGTGCAGAAATAAGCACGTTTGTCAGGAGGTTAATTGCAAGACGCCAGACAATCATCATACTCTATTGCATGCTGCTTGCCTAGCTGCGTCAAGCATGGTTTATGGTCCTGTTGATTGCGAGAAACTCCGTCATCATCTAGGCCAGAACACAATGAGACCTAGTCATACAGCATTCATGAAAAGGAAAGGCAATCTTTTCAAGGTTTCAGCTCTTTATGATTTAGGAGCCACTGTCTCACAGATTCTGAACTCAGTGGCAAGGGAAGCTTGTGTCAAACCAGTATCCAGAATCAAGAACTTGATGATGAGGACTGCTGGGGAGAGCCAGCCACAAGATTGGGGACCGGCCGATCTGTACAGCATCCCACTCTATGATGCAGAAGGTAACTTCGTGACTGCAGTTGATTGCATTGATGTCGATTACATTGGTGAACTTGATGGAGGCAGTTATCATGCAGCTGCTGATATGTTCAAAGATGATGTCGATCCATCAGAACTTTTAGAGCCTGTTCACGGTGACATCGAGTTGCTCATCGGAGACAATCATGCCAGCATATTTCCGCGAACGGTGAAGACAAGAGAAAACCTTGTTTTAGCTGAGACTAACTTCGGGTTCATTCTACATGGTTCTCACGAGACATTTTTTGCAGCCAATTCTCATGAACCAAGTGTGATGCTGTCGGAGCTCCTCAACAGAAAGATTTCTGCTGTTCTTTTGCAGTCAACGTCGTCAGTTGCAGTAAGTCATGCTGAACGGCCGAAAGGGGAAGTTTCCACAGATAAAGCCCGGAGCAATGGCTCCATGCAGCAGGTTGCAGAAAGTGGTGGACATTCGGTTCTTTCAATAAGAATAGTGCTGAGACTGTGTTTGATCGTATGTGTGAAGTAGAGGATGGTCCGGTTTGTCATCGGTGCGACGCGGTCGGCATAAACTCAGAAGAGGAGCGAAGAGTACAGACATACAAGAGTTGTCTCACCTACGACCCTGAACAGAAGATATTCGTTTGCAGATTACCATGGAGGGAAAGCTTCCGTACCTTGTCGGACAATCTACCTATTGCCCTTAAACGCCTGAATTCGTTAACACGTACCATGTCCAGAAACGAAGATTTAAAGAACTGGTATGTAGACGAATTTGGAAAGTTGATCAACGACGGCTATATGACAGAGGTTACAGCTGAGGAGGATCCGCAGTGGAAAACTAATGGTGGCAAAGTCTACTACATCTGTCATTTCACACACTTTAATGAGCATAGTTCCTCAACCCCACTCAGAATCATATTTGATGCAAGTGTTCAATTTAAAGGCAAGGCTATCAACTCCCTGTGGGAACCACCACCAAATTTGATTCCACCAATTCCAACCCTGCTGTTAAGGTTCCAGGAAAGAAAAATACCAGTTGCAATGGACATAAGTAAAGCATACTTCACTGTTCGCCTTGAGACAGAAGAATCTCATCTGCACCGCCTTTTGTGGAATCAACTGGACAAGGAAAAAGAAGTCAAGACGCTGCGATTACTACGAAACTCCTGGGGAACTACTCCGGCAGGTGGTATATGCAGTGTAGCAATGCTCATCATAGCTGAGAAATTCAAGGACAAGTACCCACAGGTATATGAATTTGTAAAATCGAACTTGTATGTTGATGATGGTACTACAAGTGTTGAGGATGTTTCCACGGCATTACAACTTGCTAAGGAACTCAACATTGTCCTTAGCGAGGCATCCTTCATCATAAAGCATTTCATGATCGGTGGAAGTGAAAGTGATATTAATGCCCGCATAAAGAAGTGCCCGGATGTACCTGACAATGTGCGACGAACACCAGAGCAGGAAAGAATCCTGGGTATAATATATCATTCTGCCAATGATGAAATTTTCATTTCAGGTAGAATTAACTTCTCAAAGAAAAGGAGAGGCATTAGATCAGAAGAAGATATCAGTTTAGAAAACTTTGATGATGCCTTCCCTGACACTTTCAGTCGAAGAAATTATCTACAGATCATAGCAACCATCTATGGTCCAACGGGACTTGCAACTCCAGTTACCATCTGCCTGAAGCATGAACTTGGTCAAATATTCCGCCTCAAACAGGAATGGGACGATCCGATCCTAGATGGTAATGATGACCTACCTACAACCCGAAGTCGGTGTAAAGAAATGATTCGTTCGATGTACGGTCTAAATGAAGTCAGGTTTGTTCGCTGTCTTACACCAGAAACTGCACTTGACAAACCCACTAGTAATTTTTTTTGATAGTCCTCAGACTGCCTATGGATGTGTCGCATACTACAACTGGAAGTTGGAAAATGGCGAGCGAGCATCTGTTCTTCCCATGTCAAAGGCAAAACCTTGGCCACAAATTCCGATGTTAACTATCCCTCGTGGTGAGTTACTTGGATGTCTGTTGGGTGCCAGAATGCAACAGACTATCGTAAAAAAAACAAGCTTCCTTTTTGAAAGGGTAATGCTGCTAACTGACAGCACCATAGTTCTGGGACAACTGCGTCATGAGCCCTACAAGTATAACATGTGGACAGCCAGTCGTATCAGTGAAATACAAACTCTGACTGATATTCGCGATTGGTACCATGTGGACTCTGGAAACAACGTTGCCGATGATGCGTCACGCGGTCTTAACCCATCTGAAATGGGAAAGGATTCCAGATGGCAAAAAGGTCCAGACTTCATGAAAAAGGACATCAACGAATGGCCAATCAAACATGCAAATGAAGTTCATGTGAAGAAAGAAGATCTGGACATAAGAATAAAAGATCCAAGGATGACCATTGGAAGATGCAAGTCACTGTGTGTCCAGATTGATGGTGGAACAAATGAAGATTATTCAGTTATTCTTGATATCCTAAAAACATTTAACATAACGGTCGACAAAAATGACAGCCTGATGAAGATTAAACGTCGCATCTCTAGAATCATAAGATTTATGGAAAACGCTTCACAATATTTCAGAGATCGACTGAAGAGAGCAGTGAAGACTACTCCAGTTGCCATCAGTAGTATGACGAAAGCAGAACGTTCGAGATGGTTTGCTGAATATGATATATTTGTGCCTACCAAGCGTGAGTTAGTAATATCAAACTTGTTTCTTATTCAACAGGCTCAGCAGTCGCTACCGTCAGATGTGGAGCATAAGCTAAAGTCACTGAACCCGATACTGGACGCCGACGGTGTATGGAGAGCACTAGGTCGTACTGGTGCTGCTATATCAAACCCGCCTGCGATTATACCATGCTCTGAACCCTTTGCAGAGATCTTGGTGCGTAAATGTCACCAACCGCAGCACTCTGGTGCAGATACTACTCTTGCCCTAGTACGTGAGCAGTCCTGGAACCTCAACGGTGAACGGTTCGTCAGCAAAGTTGTATCGCAGTGCCCATATTGTCGCTTTCTACGGAAGAAGATCGCCCAAGTAGAGATCGCTCCTCGTAAGGTGGAACAACTCGTGCGATCGCCAGTATTCGAACATGTGGTCATTGACATAGCTGGTCCGTTCAATACCATCGCAGATCGTCGTGAGACGAGAAATTACCGGGTAAATTCTGGTAAAGCTTGGATTCTGGTTATCGTGTGTCGTGCATCTGGTGCGGCCCACATAGAGGTCCTTGAAGGTTACGATACCAACTGCTTCCTTGCAGGTTTCGATGCTTTCACTAGAATCTGCGGAAAACCCACGTCTGTGACTGCAGATCTTGGTTTGCAAATCTGTGGTGCGGAAAACGTCATGGAGAGCCTTTGGAACCATACCAAGATGGCAAAGATTAAGACAAATCCCGAAACAACAACCTGGCACTTCGTACCATCTGGAGCTCATTCTTCAGTCGGACAAGCTGAGAGGATGATCAGAACTGTGAAGAACACTTTAGAAGCTGTCACTGGTTCGAGAAAACCTGAGTTTACTAAGTTACGTTTGCAGAGACTAATGTACAGTGTTGCTGATATGATAAATGATAGGCCTTTAGGTGTTCATAGAAATAATGTTGCCAAATTAGACGCTGTGAGATTACTACGTCCAAATGACCTTATTTTGGGTAGATCAAACGGTGATATCAATGAACTTTTAGATATCGAATTGGCTAAAACACCTGAGCAAATAGAGTACACAAAAATACTCGCACTGAATGAACTCTTTTTAAATCATTGGTGGGTAATGTGGTATGATCAAATTTTTCCAGCTCTTTTTCCCAGAGAAAAGTGGTCAGATTCCAACCGGGGAGTAGAGATAAATGATATCGTAATAACCAGAGATACTAATCCCGTGTGTAACCAGCGGCATTGGGGCGAAGTTGTTTCTGAAAACAAGTCGTCTGATAATATAACACGTTCAGTATCGGTGCGGTATAAGCCTGATGAAAAATCTAAGTTTGTCACTAAGTCGGTCAGAGACTTGGTTGTCAGTCTGAGGAACAATGAACGTACTGATTTGTAGACATTTACAGTAAATTAAGAGTGATTTTCATTTGCACATAACGTAAAATTTTGTTGCAAAAAGTGCAATTTCATCTAAATGAGTACTTCTTTTATATATGTTGTCGTTTTGTTTCATGTTCTTATTATGTAAAAAAAAAAAAAAAGTAAAAAAAAAATATTAAAAATGTGAAAAGAAAAAGAAAATTCAAGTTCCTGTTTCCTGCTTATTTATCAAATGATATCAAGTTTTATCTATAATTCTAGTATGTAAAATTTGTTACAAAAAAGGTTCAAAAGTGAATTTTGAATATTCATTAAAAACTTTTATAATTTATAACAGATCAAAAATTAACCCGAGATAAAGCTCCGGAGTGTAAACAGACACGAATCGTGATCTATTTCCATTATTGAACTAGCCAATTATAAAATTTGGGGTCGTTTAGTTGCCACACTAGGTACTGGACGAATTCTTTAACAAGTGAAAATCTGGGTTGAGAACTGTTGTTTTAGACTTGATCTTGAGGACTGGAGCTGGGCGGTTCTCTTTTCGAGATCGCCATTAATAATTTAGAATAAGACTGCGCCCTCCAACTAAATAACTTGGACTAAATAACTTGGAGTAAGTAACTGTATAAATTGATCCATTCCATTTGTAATTTACTGGTTAATTCAAATTCAAATTTGTTATTTCTGTCTTGATTGGTTTTGTTGTAATATACTTATTACTGGTTTTTGTAAGTCGTAATATAAGTGTAATTTAATTTTAATTTAGGTCTGTTGACATTTTCTCTGTAAAGTAGGATAAAAATATTATTGTAATTATTTCATTTGCAGAATGAAATGTCTGTAACGACTTCAACGTCGTAACGTTGCATGCCTCGTTCGTATGGTTGGATGAGGTGTCAATGGTCTTATTCTGATTGGGCAGGTGCAAGCCCCTGCAGTTGCGCTACAGATAGGGATATGATAAAAGAAGTAAAAATAAATACTTTTGACTAAGGAGACTATATTGTTTGGTACTCTATTAAAACTTTATGAATAGAAAATAAAATATACATTTTTTTCGGTGTAAATATTTCTCATGTATTAACAACTTGCTTGTGTGTGTATTTTTTAAGGGGTTAAGGAATGACATTTCCCTTAAAAGTCACTGTGTTCAAACATCGGGAAACTGAATATAGCTAACTTGATCAGCTAAGATAGTTATTCATTTTACAACAATTTAAAAGATCAACAGAATTTATTAAGTTCTATCATTGAGATCGTTTTAGAAATAGAAATCAGATTACATCACTCCAATCATCGACAATACTGATATTATTTCATTATAAAAATAAAAGAAATCTCCTCTTAGATTTTATATTAGAAAGAGAATAGATAAGGAGTGTTATATCAAAGTTACATATCAGCTGACATCACTGACTTTCGTCAAGAATCAAATAAGGGAACACAAAGTATTTTGATAGTAATTACTTTAAGCATAAAATACGTAGATCTGACTCTCTTTGCAGAATTTTTATAATTCCTAAACACAAATGAGAGATTATTTGTTTAAATGGTTTGAATGGATCTGTTACAACAACAGAAGATGAAGAAAGCCAACTTTTGGTGGAACAATTTGTGAGGTCATGAATAGGAGATATGAAAGGAATAATTTAACTGATATACCTTAAGCTGAGGAAGACCCTGATGTGCCCAGGATTGAACTCGATGTGTTTGAAGACAAAACTATCATTAAAAAAAACTCAGGAGATGGAAAGCCCTGAATATGATGGAATAACTGTTGAGAGGATGAGATGACCCCCAGAATACATACAAGATTATTGTGTAGTATGTGGCGTGAAGAGGCAAAACCTGATGAATGGGAGCTAGGAGTGGGGGTGGAATTGGCCAAAAAAGGAGATCTGGCTAATTGCAATAAATACAGAGGCATCACACTTACGTCAGTAATCATGAAAATATATAGTATGCTTATTCTAAAGGGACTAGGGAGAACGATTGATGAAAAGCTGAGAGATGATCAAGCAGGATTTAGTTGTACGAACCAAATTCTCATTTTGAGACATTTTGAACAGCAATGAGTAGAATATGATGGCATTTGCGGACTATGAAAAAGTCTTTGAAAGTGTGCACAGGCCAATTCTGTGGAGAGTCCTGCGTTATTATGGAATTTCTCCTAAATATATAAATTTGATTAACTCTGTCCATGTACATAACAAGTGCAGAGATAATGTTAATGGAGTCCTATCAAAAGAATTTCAAGTGAACAGCGGAGTACTCCAAGGGAATGTGTTGTCACCTATGTTGTTGGAGAAGAATTGGACTGAATTGGTAGTAGGAGATAATATTAGCTGACCTAGAGTATGCTGATGACACTGTCCTCATTAGCAAAACACCACAGGATATGCAATAATTGCTTACCAGAATGCACGAAATATCACAGGAGGTAAGGCTCAAAACATAAATAGAAGAAAGACAGAGATGATGAGAATGGAATATGCTATGAGAAATGAAATATCATTGAAGGGAGAAAGGATTGACGGGGTAGAATAACTTAAATATTTAGGAATTATGATCTCTTAATACAGGGTCTTTAGTATTGGAGTTTCATGAAAAATTTGACAGTGGCTAGGTTAAGTAAAATTTGGAAATCAAACCATATATCAGTTTAGTGAAATCCTTGTTACAGAATGGACATGAGTTATGGTATGACAATTAAACAGTCTCCAACAAATTTAGTAGATTTGAGAACAAACCCATTAGAATAATATTGGGAGTTAAATGAGAGAACAGAATTAGAAATGAAACTATAAGAGAGATTACCCGACTGCCATATGTGGATGAGATCATGGTGAGGGGTAGATGGAGATTTTTTTTTGGCATGCTCTTCGCACTCCCCAAGAGAAATTAGTTCACCAAACTTTCAACTGGACTCCACAAGACACTAGAATTGTTGGAAGACCCAGGCCTATATAGCTGAAGGCTATGAATCATTAGGTAGGAGATGACGAATGGTGAATATCTGAGATGACTGGTGTAGGAGGAGATGATGGCGATTAAAAAAAAAAAAAAAAAGCTTATCTTATGTGGTTCCTGGTTGATTGAGCGTTAATAAAGACATTTTCCATTATCTTATTGTACTTCTAATGCACAGACTAAATCTTTTGTTAATGACTTTCGAAATTTAACTTAAATTTATATATACAATATATTCTACGACAACTTATGAATATGTTAAACCTAAGGGGTCGTTCTTTTTCTGTTATACAGAGCCTACCGTTCGCCTTTTTCGCTGTTAGTGATAATTATTTACACTCTGGTGCACATTCTGAATATACCCTTTCTTATACGTTATGGAGTATGTTATCTTATACCAGCCATCAGACAAACAACATTAAGTTAAATAGACTATAGTGAACCCACACATCCAGAGAGAGAGAGAGAGAGAGAGAGAGAGAGAGAGAGAGAGAGAGACTTCAGTAGCATAAAATACGAAAAGAACTTTTAGAGATGGGAAGTTCCTATTCATTTTTTCAAATTCTATAGACGAGAAATTCCTTTGGAAGAAGCCTGATTTTTTAGTTACATTTTGTTCTCCCTCTACACTAATGGCATTTTAGGCCTTTTAGAATGTTTACCTTTTTAAAACTCGTTGCGCTTTTCGGGCAACTTTTCTTGCCCTTTGTTCCAGGTTACAAAACAGAGGCTTTTATTTAGCCCTATGTAAAGTTAATCCCTGAAAAGATGAGAGCTATTATTGTTTTTTGAGGGAAGGGTATGGGATTGGTACTAAGTTTGCTCCTGTCGAGGAAAGGCTGTTTCAAGTTTTTCTTTATTGGGATAGGCGGCCTTACCTCATAAACGTGGAGAAGTTTGGTAAGGGGATCTTTATGGGGAGAAAGGGAAGTGGGTAAGTGACAGGTGGAGAAACGGGAAATTGGTGAAGGAATTGAGGTTCTTGACTGTTTACATACGCTAAAGACATACCTTGAATCCACTTATTAAAGACGTATTTTGAGTGACCTTTCATAATTGGCATATCTAGAAATTTTATTTATAATTTATCTTATCTTTTTTAAATTTAATGAAAAGTTTTTTCTCTTGGCAAGCTAAACACCAACTGGAGTCTCCATGGGATATAACATAGAAATCATGCAAATGATGTCACAGGCATCAAATTTGGTACACTTGTTCTCCAAGTCATACTAATCAAATCTGGCTTATTGGCCAAATCTAAAATCCGAGATGACGGCCCATTTTCAAGATGCCTGCCAAATAAGCTGCCAGAAGTTGACGGTTAGTTTAGAAGTATTTGTATTGTCCCAGTTTCATTATCTAAATATGGATTTCTATATTTTCAAAGCTACTGAAGTAGATTTTAAAGTTTATGACACAGACCTACAACGGGGTTTACCACCATTACTGCTGCGACTTGTACATATTATTGAACATGGTGCAGAAATGATGTCCCAAATTCAGTATGGAGCATCCAAATCTGCATTTTCTATATCAAAAGTACAGTACAACTGTGCACAGGTAATCAAAGGACCATAAAACACCTTATGCCATCTAAATTGGCCCTATAAGTTTCCCAAGATAAGGAAGAGAGAAATCATTGAAATGCTTCACAGAAATGGGCTCAGCATATTACACGAGAGAATCCTAGATATATCAGCAAAGATAGAAGTAATTGATGCACAGTATGTTGAAGATGAAGTTATCTGTCCCCCAGTGTTGAGAAGCCAGTTGTTGACAACTGCAGCAGTACATAAATCATAATCCGGCTATTACCATAGCTCAAACATCGTTCCATCGTACAAATGGGTCTATTTTCGAACGCTTAAAGTTCCAGAGCTTCCAGAAACATATACCAATATTTGATCAGCATACGTCACGCAAAACCCCAATGCTACTCCAATAGCAAGCCAATCCTTACCACAATCACAGTCGATCTTGTCACACTTGAAAGAAAAATATTCTTAGATGGAAGAAGTCTTCCTCACTGAGGATGTGGCAGATGCAGTATGTTTCACATGGTCAGCCCACCACACAATGCATAAAAAGAGCCAGCATTTTGAAGTCATCATTTCAGCCTCTGCCTTTGTGGCAAAACCAATTTCACTCTGTTGCAACGATAAAGCATGTCATGGCAAAGGTCCATGATGCCGTGTCTTTCCTAAACATAAGACAGACACCTGTCATTGCTGCTGACCAACCATTGTATGCTATGGCCAAACAAATACAGTGGGTATGGCCTTAGTATGGAGAGGACAGATTCATGATCATGTTCTGTGAACTTCATATACGAATGGCTGCACTGAGATCAATAGGAACATTACTACGGGACAGTGGATGGACCAATGCTATTGTGGAAGAAGGGGTTGCCTCATTGGACACATTAGTCTTTCTAGTTTCATGCAGTATTAGCAGGACAAGACAAGCACACCCGGTCACTGCATGCAGCTTGTACAAGATTATGAAAAAGATATTCTATGCTTACACTGCTCTGAAGAGTCTAGTATATTAGATAAAACCCTTGAGAATTGGTGTGAACAACAGAGGAAAGAGAGCCTGGTCCTTCAGAGGAGGTGACTTACACTTCTACTGTGAAGAACGTTCAGAAATGGTAACTTACTCTTTGCAAATAACATTGTCAATTTTGCACGATGGATCCAAATTCACCTCAGAGGTATGATGTCACTTGATCAACAAGGGGAATTCATCGTACACAAATCTAGAAGAGAATTCCCTGCCCTAGCAACCGATTAAGTAAAAAAGCAAAATAATGCCATCATCAAAGGTGACAGAGGAGTGAATGTGTTGACAAAAGATAGTTTGTCTCTGGACCCGAAGATAGAGGTCATGTCTGGTATGAATGATGCCACCTATAGCATCAGAAACAATGAGCAGACACTATGTGCCCAGAAATCTTTCTTTGAAAAGGTGAAAAGAGGAAACATCTGACCTGTTGGTGCTAACTAAGCACAAAGCATGTTGTAGACACAATTCCAGGTGAAATGGTAGCGACATATCATAGCAGATCCAAAGAGCCGTTCAACTGATTAATGGATGGACTAGAGGATAAAGGTCAAATTCATTTCTATCATTCAATCAAGAAATCCCTGTTCATTTACAGGCTGAGATATTTTATAAGGAAACTGTCAGTTATTCTCATGACTGTGCATCTCCTTCCAGAACAGGCAGTGGGACTTGCAAGAATTCTTCAAGCACGAGAATCTGTCACACCCTGCTTCCCTAAATAACAGTATCATGCTGCATATATGTCAGAAATCACAGTTAGTTGAAATTATTGAAGTGCAATGAACATCTCATACAGAGAACTTATGGTAGATGCAATCATCATTGGTAGATCAGCACCAGAAAAAGTGACAGGAACGAGTAAAACACCATGTAATTGACAAATATTCTTTTGTGATACAAGAAACAAGACAGCTGTTTCCTTTTCTTGCTAATATGTGTGAAGCAGAGTAGAAAAGCACAATCTCCACAAAAGGAGATGTTATAGCAACACAATGAAGTCTGAATGCAGCGTCCCCATTTTTTCATAAGGAAGCTGACACTTAAATATTTGTAGGCATACATGCCAGGGATGCAACAACTGATGGACGGAAGTCTCTGTGGCCAATGACATGGGTGTTCTAGTCATAACAATATCTATGCTATAATCTTTCCAGGAAATAGTTATTGAGAAAATGTAGTTTGTCTTTGGCCAAGGAGTCAAGATTCAATGGATTCCAGGCCATAGGGTAGTTTTTGCAACAGGACTTGACAAAGCTAGAGGGATTTCATACATTCATGCATTCACTGGATTTGAAGTCATGTCTGTCTTCCATGGGAAATGAAATAAATATGCATGGTTGACTCGGAATGAATTTGATAATGTTTCTGAAACATTCACTAATCTCAAGCCAGCATCCAACATTGATTCGTTATCTTGTCCTGCAGAGGCTGGAGAGATTCGTTGTCCTCGTACATGACAGATCAAGTACAGCTGCTAGTGTGAATGAAGCAGGAATAAATTTGTACTCTCAAGCAGAGGCCATACAACTCAATTTCACCAACACAGACAGCCGTAAAAGAACATGCAAAAAATGCAGGGCTGTGATCATCTGGGGCTAGGCAACCATTTCCATTCCAGACAAGAGTAGTCCTGCTGAGTCGGGGTGGATACAAAAAGGAGAGATACGGCAGTAGGTACGTTGGTCAACACTACCACTTTTGCAGTTAGCTATTACCTATCAGGAACGGTGTTCCTGAAAAAAAGTGTCTACCGACCGTGTGTCACACGATCGTACATAGTAACGCCATTTCATAATTTTTATATATTATGCTTGTATCTTTGCCTTCCCTCGCACTAAAAAGAACCTGAAATAACATGTATGTTTTTCTCACCGTTAACTGTTAACCGGTGTGGTGTCGGTTGAATAGGAAATTTCCTGTTGCATTGAACCTGAAATAATATGTCTGTTTTTCTCACCGTTAACTGTTAACCGGTGCGGTGTCGGTTGAACAGGAAATTTCCTGTTGCATTGAGTTTTTGTATATCAAGGCGAGTGTTTTGTAATAAAGTCACTCAGCTGCTTTCATCCAGTCTTTGAGTCACAACCTTCTCTCGGCTCGTCACATTGGTGACCCCGGAAGTCGACTTGCTCCTCCCGCCTTCCACCCTCCCTCGCCCCTCCGTCGTTGGTACTATGGCGGACTCTACGGAAGTTGGTGCTGCGGCTGCCCCATTGAAACTTTCGTCATTCGCCAGCAGAGAGGTTTTTGCTTGTTTTCAGCATGCAGAAGTCCAGTTTCGCATCAAGGGTGTAACTCGCTCAACCACCAAAGCAGATTATGTTCTCGCGGCGATACCCGAGGACACCTTCCCGGAAATATCCATCTGGCTTTGTGAGCAAGAAGACACCCCTATAGCGTATGACGCCCTCAAAACATACCTTCTGCAGCAGTACTCACCGTCGCCAGCCGCCCGTATAGCAAAGCGTTTTCAGCTCTCTTAACAACCGTTGAGGGACCAAAGGGCTTCCCTCGTCCTCAGGGAAATGACCAGTATCGCTCGCCTGCAACCTGCCGCAGACGGCTCTCCTCGTGAGGTTAACCTACTTCGTGCCCTTTGGATACGCCGTTTACCCGAACCTGTACGCACTGCCATACCCGATGTCGACAGTTTACCCATAAAGGACTTGATGACCAAAGCCGACGCCCTTATGGACAGCCACTTCAAGACCTCCATCAACGTCTCCACTCCTGACGAAGAGGACACCTATTCAACGTCAACCGAAGCTGATGTGAATGCCATAGGACATACACGCCTACCCCGTGACGTGCCACCCACCACCCACCATTCGCTCGCGCCCCAACCAACAACTTCTACAGCCACTTACTACCTCCCATCCACCGCAGTTTTGCTACTACCACACCAGATTTGAGGCAACCACGAAGAAATGTGCCAAGGATTGTCAGTAGCCAAAAAACGTGTAAGTAGGCCATTGCTCATGGCGGTGGCCTCCCGATTTTCTAATCTTTTCTTTTTACATGATGCTGGAACGGGCATGCAATTTTTGGTAGACACTGATGCTTGTTGTTCTCTTTTGCTAAGGGAACTCTTCAGGACACGATGTACTCTGTCTACGTCTGCCGACGTCCGCTTGCTAGCTGCCAATCCTCGGTGCGGATTTCCTCTGTCATTTCCACCTTCTGGTCGATGTCACCCACCGACGATTGGTTAACGCAGACTCGTACTTGTCGATACCTCTTCAACCCGCCCCCTCCAACCTCGCTCTTCACACCAGCGCACCCACGGATGCCTACGCCCTCCTCCTCACGTCGTACCTGGAAGTTTTCCGTCCAGATCTTCACCAAACGCCCACGGGTCCTGCCAAGCACGGTATTTATCACCATATCAAGACGACGGGATGCCTAGTCTTCGCAAAATTCAGACGTCTGGCACCGGAACGATTGGCAGCCGCCAAACAGATGTTCGCCGAAATGGAGGAAATGGGCCTTTGTCAAAAGGCATCCAGCCCATGGTCGTCACCCTTACACATCGTTCTGAAGAAAGACAGCTCCCTCCGTCCATGTGGGGATTACAGACGCCTGAACATGCAAACAGAACCGGATCACTACCCCCTCCCAAACATCGCCGGCATGACCTCCTACCTGCACAAAGCGAAGGTTTTCTCTACGCTCGACCTCCTGAAAGGGTATTATCAGGTGCCTATGAACCCAGAAGACATCCCCAAGACCGCCATCACCAATCCGTTTGGTATATATACCGTCAATTACTCCTGTTTTGGCCTTCGTAATGCTGGGGCCACGTTTCAACGTCTCATGGATGGCATCTTAGGGGACCTCCCTTATGTGTATGTTATGTGGACGACATATTTGTGTTCTCCTCCCCAAAAGAGGAACACCTCCGTCACCTGCGCATCCTGCTCGACCGCCTGCAACAAAACGGCCTTGTAGTCCAGTACGACAAGTGTACCTTTGGCGCCAACGAAGTGTTATTCTTAGGGCACTGCATCACTCCTGAATGATTCCATCCCCTCCCTGAGAAGGTAGCAGCCGTTCAGGACTTCCCGCGCCCTCGACCGTCAAAGCTCTGCAGGAATTCTTGGGCATGATCAACTATTATCACCATTTTCTGCCAGCCATTGCTACCACCCTTGCTCCCCTCTACGCCTCCCTCAAGGGCAAGCCAAAGTAACTGAAATGGGGTCCCTTTCAAGAAGCGGCCTTCTGCAATGCAAAGAAGGCCCTATCAACTGCTGTGGCTCTCACTTTTCCTATCCCACATGCCCCTCTCCTTCTCTCCACCGATGCCAGCGACGTAGCTATTGGTGCAGTACTCGAGCAGGTGGTCAACGGCTCGCCCCGCCCATTGGCCCTCTTCAGCAGAACACTGTCCAAGGCAGAATCGGGTTATTCTACCTTCAATCGCGAATTGCTGGCGGTGCACTTGGCTGTCCGTCACTTTGCCCTTTCGTCATTTGCACAGAACACATGCCTCTGGTGCATGCCTTCAATCGACAGTCTAACGCCTGGTCCGCCCGTCAACTCCGACATCTCTCCACCATGGCTGAATACAATTGCAACCTTCAATACGTCCCTAGGAAAATGAATCCAGTTGCCCATGCCCTGTCAAGAAACACATTGGCTGCCGTTGAACTGAGATTGGATTACAACGCCTTAGCTGAAGCCCAACAACAGGATCCAGAGTATCAAGCATGTAGGACATCCTGCACGTCCCTCTGTTGGGAAGAGTTCCCCCTCGAAGACTCCAACACCACCCTCCTCTGTGACGTCAGTACTGGTAGACCGCGATCTTGGATTCCTGCTTCCATGCGCCGGCAGGTGTTTGATTTCATTCACGGCCTTCCACATCCTCGTGCCGTTCTACTGCACAGCTGCTGAAGACGAAGTTCATTTGGCACGGCATTTCTAAGGATGCTAAGGATTGGGTCCACGCCTGTACTTCTTGCCAAACTTGCAAAGTACATCGACACACGGATTCAGGAGTGGGCACCTTTCCTCAACCTCAGCGTCGTTTCGCACACATTCACGTCGACGTTGTAGGTCCCCTACCCACATCACACGGACATCGTTACCTGTTTACCGTCATTGACCGCTCCACTCGTTGGCCTGAAGCCATTCCTATAGAAACTGCAACGTCCTCCTCATGTACATCTGCCTTACTCTCTGGATGGATTGCAAGATTTGGTATCTCTGAGCATATTACTTCTGACTGGGGTACCACTTTCACATCTCAATTGTGGACATCATTAGCGAATCTCCTGGGCATCACCCTACATCAGACAACTGCCTACAACCCCGCTGCCAATGGAATGGTTGAACATTTTCATCGCACCCTCAAAGCAGGTTTCATGTCCCGCTGTAAGGATTCAACTGGTTTACTCAGCTTCCCTTGGTCCTCCTGGGACTAAGGACCACGCTAAAGGCGCCCTGGACGTCTCGGCAGCTGAAATGGTGTATGGCGACCAGTTGGTCGTCCCTGCCGAATATTTTCCTTCTACAACCTCCTCCGACGATCTCCAGCGCATATGTCACGTCATGGGAAAATTTACTCCATGCTGCCCGACTTACAAGCCCTCAGCGAAGCATCACATACCAACAGACTTGCACTCTGCAGCGCACGTCTTCCTGTGCAACGACACTAGCAAGCCACCCCTAATGCCCCCTTACACGGGCCCTTTCCTTGAGATGCGGCGCAGTCCGAAAGCATTCCTACTAAACATTCGTGGCAAAGAAGACTGGGTCTCCATTGATTGTCTAAAACCTGCTTATCTCCTACCAGATGACTCGCCTACAGTTCGCCTCTCTAGATCAGTGCGCCTTATTTAACATGTACAGTATGTCATTTTTAGTGGGGAGCCATGTACCAACAGTGTGTCACATGATAGTACATAGTAACGACATTTCATTTTGTGTATATGTTATGCTTGTATCTTCACTCTCCCCTCGCACTAAAAAGAACCTTAAATAACTTGTATGTTTTTCTCACTGTCAACTGTTAACCAGTGTGGTGTCGGTTGAACAGGAAATTTCCTGTTGCATTGAGTTTTTGTATATAAAGGCGAATGTTTTGTAATAAAGTAACTCAGTTGCTTTCATCCTGTCTTCTCTCGGCTTGTCACAGGTACAAAACAAAATGCAAGTTCTTACTGTCGCCGTTCTCTTGCACATCTCTCTGCAGCTGTGGTAGAGAGCAGTGGCAGCTGGTAAGACTTATGGAATAGTTTGAACATTGTGGTGCAAAGCTTACGAAATGAAACCTTACCATCTGGTGGCCATCTTAAGACACGGTAAAATCTTGGAAAATGTGTCACTTTGCTTTATAAACAATGAAGTCTTGAAGAATATGTCATTTTGTTTTATAAACATTTATATCTACTTCACTGAACTTGAAAACAAAGGAATTTATATCTAGATCACACAAATCGGTCAA
>NC_090727.1:186223338-186228338 GCF_036898095.1 Palaemon carinicauda
TTCTGCCTTGGACAGTTTTCTGCTGAAGAAAGCCATTGGGCGGGGCGAGCCGTTGACCATCTGCTCGAGTAATGCACCAATAGCGATGTCGCTGGCATCGGTGGAGAGATGGAGAGGGGCATGTGGGATAGGAAAAGTGAGAGCCGCAGCAGTTGATAGGGCCTTCTTTGCATTGCAGAAGGCTGCTTCTTGAAGGGGACCCCACTTCAGGTCCTTTGGCTTGCCCTTGAGGGAGGAGTAGAGGGGAGCAAGAGTGGCGGCAATGGCTGGCAGAAAACGGTGATAATAGTTGATCATGCCCAAGAATTCCTGCAGAGCTTTGATGGTCGAGGGAACAGGGAAGTTCTGAACGGCTGCTACCTTCTCAGGGAGGGGATGGACTCCTTCAGGAGTGATGCGGTGCCCTAAGAACGACACTTCGTTGGCGCAAAAGGCACACTTGTCGTACCGGACTACAAGGCCGTTTTGTTGCAGGCGGTCGAGCACGATGCGCAACTGACGGAGGTGTTCCTCTTTTGAGGAGGAGAACACAAGTATTTCGTCCACATAACATACACAGAAAGGGAGGTCCCCTAAGATGCCATCCATGAGACGTTGAAACGTGGCCCCAGCATTACGAAGGCCAAAACAGGAGTAATTGAAGGTGTATGTACCAAACGGAGTGGTGATGGCGGTCTTGGGGATGTCTTCTGGGTTCATAGGCACCTGATAATACCCCTTCAGGAGGTCGAGCGTAGAGAAAACCTTCACTTTGTGTAGGTAGGAGGTCACGTCGGCAATGTTTGAGAGGGGGTAGTGATCCGATTCTGTTTGCATGTTCAGGCTCCTGTAATCCCCGCACGGACGGAGGGAGACGTCTTTCTTCAGAACGATGTGTAAGGGTGACGACCATGGGCTGGAGGCCTTTTGGCAAAGGCCCATTTCCTCCATTTCGGCGAACGTCTGTTTGGCGGCTGCCAATCGTTCCGGTGCCAGACGTCTGAATTTTGCAAAGACTGGGGGTCCCGTCGTCTTCATATGGTGATAAATACCGTGCTTGGCAGGAACCGTGGGCGTTTGGCGAAGTTCTGGACGGAAAACTTCCAGGTACGACGTGAGGAGGTGGGCGTAGGCATCCGTGGGTGCGCTGATGTGAAGAGCGAGGTTAGAGGGAGCGGGTTGAAGAGGTGTCGACAAGTACGAGTCTGCGTTGACCAATCGTCGGTGGGCGACATCAACCAGAAGGTGGAAATGAGAGAGGAAATCCGCACCGAGGATTGGCAATGTGACGTCTGCAACGAGAAACTTACAATTGAATTTACCGTTTCCGAACGATAATGTGAGGTTCTCGTAACCGTAGGTGGGTATCGCAGATCCGTTGGCAGCTACCAAGAGGATGTCGGCAAATATAGACAGTCTACGTCGTGTCTTGAAGAGTTTCCTTGGCAAAAGAGAACGACAAGCACCCGTGTCTACCAAAAATTGCACGCCCGTTCCTGCATCATGTAAAAGGAAAAGATTAGAAACACAGGAGGCCACCGCCACGAGCAATGGCCTACTTACACTTTTTTTGGCCACTGACAATCCTTGGCACATTTCTTCGTGGTTGCCCTGAATCTGAAGTGGCAGTAGCAAAACTGCGGCGGATGGGAGGTAGTAAGTGGCTGTAGAAGTCATTTGTTGGGGCGCGAGTGATTGGTGGGTGGTGGGTGGCTTTGTCGCTGCTTCGGCACGTCACTGGGTAGGCGTGTATGTCCTACGGCATTCATGTCAGCTGCAGTTGACTTTGAATAGGCATCCTCTTCGTCAGGGGTTGAGGCGTTGATGGAGGTCTGGAAGTGGCTGTCCATAAGGGCTTCGGCTTTGGTCATCAAGTCCTTTATGGGTAAACTATCGACATCGTGTATGGCAGCGCGTATAGGTCTGGGTAAACGGCGTATCCAAAGGGCACGAAGTAGGTTCACCTCACGAGGAGAGCTGTCTGCGGCAGGTTTCAGGCGAGCGATACTGGTCATTTCCCTGAGGGCAAGCGAAGCCCTTTGGTCCCCCAACGGTTGTTGCTAGAGCTGAAAACGATTTGCTATACGGGCGGCTGGCGACGGCGAGTACTGCTGCAGAAGGTATGTTTTGAGGGCATCATACTCTATTGGGGTGTCTCCTTGTTCACAAAGCCAGTCGGATATTTCTGGGAAGGTGTCCTTGGGTATCGCCGCGAGAACAAAATCTGCTTTGGTGGTCGAGCGAGTCACGCCCTTGATGCGAAACTGGACTTCTGCGCTCTGAAACCGAGCAAACGCCTCTCCGCTGGCAAACGATGAAAGTTTGAATGGGCCAGCCACAGTGCCAACTTCTGTAGAGTCCGCCATAGTACCAACGATGGAGGGGCGAGGGGGGTGGGTGTGGAAGGCGGTGGGAGCGAGTCGACTTCTGGGGTCACCAATGTGACGAGCTGAGAGAAAGGTTGTGACTCAAAGGCAGGAAGCAATCAACTGAGTAACTTTATTAAAGAACACTCTCCTTTATATACAAAACCTAAAGGCACCATGAATTTTCATGTTCACAAGACAGACAATGCTACAGAGGCGATACGCAAACATGTATATTCAGGTTCTTTTTAGTGCGAGGGAAGAGCGCAGATACAAGCATAATATATACAAAATAATTTATGTACGATCGTGTGACACACGGTTGGTACAATAGATAGATTCATACAGTAAATAGATTTACTCAAAACAATATATTTATCGCAGGAAAATCTTCAGATGTTACAGTTGCAATATAATTCTCTCCATCGTTTTAGGAATGTAATGCTCACCTTCATTACTTAAATGCAAACAATAACAGAAAGATATCAGAAGCAAAACCAAGATAAAGTATATGGTAAAACACCCATAAAAAGGACTTGGATGAATTAAAACTCGCGTATCTATATGGATAGAGATTGGAAAAGTATATTTGACAACGTTAGCAAATATTCTTGAAAATATAATTAAAAGGAGATACAAATGTTGAAAATACAAACACAATGATACATTAACTCTGATATAGCGATATAAGTAAAGGTGTTTGTGATAACTATAGCCCGGCTTATTATTGCTCAATTTCCATTACTCATATTATCTAAAGTTTTTGAACGTTTTTTTGGCAAAACTCTTGAATAATTTGCAATTTAGCTTTCGTAAAGGTCTTGGTGCATGCAATGCCCCGCTTAACAATTTCCAATGCTGTACAGAAATCCCTTGATTTTGGCCAGGAAATTCGTTTGATTATCCATGATTCTAGTGCCTGTGACTTTGTTGCAATGCACGTGTATTCCATACACCGTAAATCTCTCTCTCTCTCTCTCTCTCTCTCTCTCTCTCTCTCTCTCTCTCTGATAATAAAAAAAATCTATCTAATTTTGCCATTGCATGTTTCAGACTGTTAGTTTTTATACCATTGTTATCTTATTTAAGCTCGTGGTGGGTACAGGTTTGAGTAGGTGTCGTACCCAAAGGTCATAAGGTAGGTTCACTTCCCAAGGGGAGCCGTTTGCGCAGGAAGCGATACTGGTCATTTTCCCGAGGACGAGCAAAGCCTTTATTCCACCAACGGTTGTTGAGAGAGCTGGCGATGCGATGGTGAGTACTGCTCCAGGAGGTATGTTTTGAGGGGGTCATACTCTATTGGGGCGTCCACTTGGTTGTGAAGCCAATGGGAGATATCCGGGAAGGTGTCCTCGGGGATCGCCGCGAGGACATAGTCTGGTTTCTCTTTGAGAGAGTCACGCCCTTGATGCGAAATTGAACTTCAGAGCTCTGAAACCAGGCAAACGTTTCTCTACTGGCAGAAGTCGGCAGTTTCATTGTGGGCGGCATTGTCAAAAGATTAGGGCACAGCGGTTCTCAGGAAGGAGAAGGGAAGCTGTTCACTCCGGTGATCACCAATGGAGCTGATAAGGAAGGGTCTTACCGGAAAGATGTGCTGAACATGACTAGTTTATCTAAACGACACAAAAACCTTATATATAAACAGCAGAGGATAACAATGGCATAAAACTTTAATAATCTGAAACATGCCATGGCAAGGTTAAAGAGGTTTTTCTGTTATCAGTGAGAGAGAGAGAGAGAGAGAGAGAGAGAGAGAGAGAGAGAGAGAGAGAGAGAGAGAGAGAGAGAGAGAGAGAGAGCATTACGGTGTATGAAATACACGTGCATTACAGTGTTAATCATGAGTCCCTTAATTTCAAACTCAAACAGTTAGGAATGAGTGGGCCTTTTCTTGGCATCATTATTGAAGTTTTTGAGTATTAAATTAAAAGAGTTTTTGATGGACTCCATAGAGAGTATAGGAATGTATTACTGTACATGGTAATATTGAGTTCTTTAGTGTAGTGTTCTTGGCCCGTTACTTTTCATAGTATTATGTGATTTGGCCTAGAAAACAAGCTCGTTGCATATGCAGATGATGCTTCTCTCTCTGCGTCAATTCCATCTACTGAATGTATCCCTTAACAAAGATGTAGCTAAAGTTAATGCATGGTGCAAATTATGGGGCATGACGTTGAACCTTAACGAAACTCAAAGTACGATTGTCAGTAGGAAGATAACAGTGGCTTTCCAATATCCAGATCTCAGAATTGATAATGTTTCTGTAACTTAATACGAGGTCCTTGACAGCAAATTTACTTTTGAGAAACACATTCGGTCTGTTTCTTCTTCAATTGCTCAGAAAATTTACTTATTCTGATCAAGCTACCCTAAAAAAAAAGAACAAAAAAATCTTTCATTCAACCTTGTTCTCCTGTCGGGTCTTCAGCGGCTGACTCATATCAATTTGGGGGACCGAAACTTGTGGTATATTAAATGTCTTACTCATGATCTTAATATTAATATGTGACTATCGTTCAGTTAGTTCTTTATGTATTTTGCATTAGATTGTTCATTATTTTGTACCATTCTGTACGTAATACTAGGTATGCTGCACTTCATTGTAACAGTCATCCCTTCACCATCATTAGGCTCAATACTACATAGCATTAT
>NC_090727.1:186233338-186235838 GCF_036898095.1 Palaemon carinicauda
TCTTAATGTGGGGAAAGGGTTTTCATTTTGACATGTTCAGTAATGCTGTTCTAGTCAGGGCTACCCTTAGAAGGTTGGTTTTCAGTGAGCAATCAGATGATAATCTCCCATCGCCACACATCCGCACTAGCCAGCGTGGTAATGAAAACTGAACAAACCCAAGACATGAATTGACATGTCTGAGGCCTTTTTCTTGCAGTGGACTAGAAATAGCCTTATTTGTTATTATTGTTGTTGTATGTTACAGTTCATGATATTAATAGGATGGCATAAGTTTTATGCTGTTTGCTATTTCTGGTGTCACTTTTCTTCGTACCTAGTGTCATAAGATACATTTTGGAGACTGATGGGAAAACATAATAACTCTGTCATTGCAAGGAAAGCGTCTGTACCATCGTATTCCACTGAGGGTACGCTCAGGCACACTACTCTACCTGTTTACTTATTTCCTTTCCTCATTTGGGTTATTTTCCCCGTTGGAGCCCTTAGGCTGTTAGCATCCTGCTTTTCCAACTAGGGTTATAGCTTAACTAGTAATAACACATTATTCCTTTATGTAAAGGGAGTTTCTTCTTATTATTATTATGATTATTATTATTTCTATTATCACTATCATCATTATTATTATCATTGTTTTCTCCTCAATCACAGTTTACAGAGACTGGTGGATTATAGTGTGGAGTTCCAGGCTACATCCAGCTTCCTTAGGAAACCATCATTCTCCTCTCTATACGTGCTGTTTCAAGTAGTACGTTTTTTTGCACAAGGACTGTGGCTATGTTGGTTCTTACCTTCTCAAGATTCGTTCTCAGTGTCTTAGGTATGGTTCCGAGTGTCCCTATGATTATTATATTTTGTTTCAAAGGCCTAATCTTATGCTGTCATTGTCAACCCTTCAGTTTCCTTCTTAAGTTCTCCTCTCTTTAGCCACTGCCATGTTTCTTTAAAAGTTTAAAGGCCGCTCATGAATGGCAGAGGCAAGGGCAGTGACATTGCCTATCAAGCACGACAATACCCTAGGGCCTAGGGCCTGACCATGTATACGTATGATCAGCGTCCAAGCCCCCTCTCTATCCAAGTTAGGACCAAGGAGGGCCCTGCAATGGCTGCTTATGACTCAGCAGATAAACCTACAGGCTTCCCCAAAACCCCCATCCTTAGCTCACGTAGATGGTGAGGTTGTAGCGACTAAAGGAACTAACGATCGAACCTCAGTCTGGCGATCACCAGTCAGGGACATTACCACTTAGGACAACAATTCTTCAGTATGTCTCAGAAATTTTCCTTGCATTGGTTTTCTTTTCCATTCTGCTAGTCTCCTCTTGTCTGTTTTCTCCTAATACACTTCAGGATTTTCATCCTTGTTTATCAAGTTTTCTTCACGTGCAATATCTAACCATTCATCTTCACTGGTCTTAAGGCACTGTCCCAGTACTCTACTTTCAATGTTGACACAATCTTCTATAGCACTGAGGAGTCCTTTTCCTCCTTCACTTCGTGGTAAATAGAGCCTGTCGATAATCACTCCTGGGTACAGTGCTTGGTACATGTTGAATATTATTATCATTACTATTGAAAGTGAAGGCTGCCTCAGTGGTATTTATCTTGTAGTTGAGATTCTGAATCTCTGATTTTTGTTCTTTCATCAGTACTGCATGCCGCCAGTAACTGTGCTATGTTGATCATCGGTAGGAGGAGAGCAAAATGCGTGTAATAAATTCTATCATTTTACTAAGTTTTAGTGAAATTAAAGAATTTGTTCTATGCATTTTGCTCTCCCCCTACCGATCAGCAACATAGCACAGCTATCATTTTCAACGAAACTTGCTTAAGAGTGTTTATTATTATTATTATTATTATTATTATTATTATTATTATTATTATTATTATTATTCGGAAATGAAAATTATTATTATTATTATTATTATTATTATTATTATTATTATTATTATTATTATTATTATTATTATTATTATTATTATTATTATTATTCGAAAATTTAACTGGAACAAACACTAAAAAATTATTGTATGTTTTCCGACAAATGATCATATTGCCTAATACTAACCTTTCAGAAATTAGTATACAGAATTAGTACCCGTGAAGCCAAAATAACATACTAATGACGTTTCACTAAGTATTTATACGGATTTAAGCCTTTAAAAGTATGTTACATTGAATGTATAGCCATATATCAAGGATTAAGTTTTTCTTTTAATAAATAAATAACTTCTTATCTTTATATTTTTCATTCATTTTTGTTTTGTTATTCTTCATCATTCAGTATTTCACATTCTGCTTTCATTAAAATTCTTCTACATAGTTTTCTTGCTTCATTTATTAATAGGAAAAACTAATTAATATGTTATATATTACAATGCCATTATTTTGGTTATGCTAAATTCTGAAAGATTCATTGTAGCCAATATGATCTTTTTTCGGGAAAAAATAAAATATCTTTTTATGGTGGTTCTGATTGAATTTCTTCCCTTCTGAATAA
>NC_090727.1:186240838-186248338 GCF_036898095.1 Palaemon carinicauda
TATATATATATATATATATATATATATATATATATATATATATATATATATATATATATATATATATATATATATATATATATATATATATATATATATATATATATATATATATATATATATATATATATATATATATATATATATATATATATATATATATATATATATATATATATATATATATATATATATATATATATATATATAACAGATTTTGAGCGAAGCGAAAAATCTATTTTTGGGTGAGGTAGCAATGTCGTCCTGATGGAAGTTCCTATTAGGTAGCTTTCTAGGGTATATTTGACTACAGTGATATTCCCAGAGAATTTTACCTTAAAGTATCCAGAATTCTAACTCCTGGAGCGAATATCCCTAAATAATCTCACAGGGATATCGCATAATATCAGAGGACGTATTCTTGACATGTCACATAGCTATCTTCGCCTCGAACAGTATTAACGCTTCGAGGGGGAATAGTGACAAGAATCTGAAATGAGAATGAAAAGAGAGCCGCTCATAAGGTATCTCTCCTATTCCGTTTCCAGTGTGTATCTGATGAAGGCGGTAGCGCCCTCTTTATTCCTTGTAGCGATATACGAGGTGTTACAGATACTGTACTATAGGGAGGGGTCAACAGGCCCTTTTACAATAAAAGGAAGGGCGGGTCCATCAGGATGACATGGCTACCTCACCCAAAAATAGATTTTTCGCTTCGCTCAAAATCCGTTTTTTGGGCTCAGGCCATGTCGTCCTGATGGAAGTTTACCAGAGCATTACTGTATCTGTTGTATTTTCAATCAGTGCTGTACTCTCAGGAAAGTATTTTCCTGGTCCGTCTAGACCTAGAGACCTATGATGTTACCGTCATACATCATTCCTGCCCCCTACAGGGAAGAGTCGTACTAGACTCTGGAAAAAGTCTCGAGGAGTACATGAAAAATTTATGGATGACAAAATGACAAGCCTGTATAGTTGTCTCGCCCTATACAATATAAAGCAAAGTTTGTATAAGAGTCACCAATGTCAGACTGAATTTGTGACATCTTCCCCAAAGTGACTACTCTTATAAACTATTGGATAATGGTTGTATCCGCATAGAAACAAATTTTGCCTCTTTGCCACCAACCCGTTAGGGTACCACGTCAACCGTTCCAAGGAAGGGTTAGAGTGAGTGGACTTTTGCTTGAATCAGGGAACAGTCTCGAAAGACATACCATGATAAAAATATCCATATTTTAATCTTAATGCTCAGTACATTTCTAATAAAATGAGTTTGGGCGAAAAAGACGCAGGGTTCACTATGAACTAGTTTATCAAAATTTAATAAACGAAACATATCTGATCACATTTATAAAATTTATAAAATGTGGATGATATGCGTAAAAGCATAAAGAAAAACAGTCAACAGAAAATATTGTTTCATCTACTAGGAAACAGATTTGCCACTTCAATAGAATTATTAATAAGAATGATATAGTCTGTTTGCTGTTTACATACACTAGCGTAAAAAACGCTTGGCACAAGTGTCCGTATTATGCTATAGATTACCGACGTCATTGGAACAGTTCGTAAGGAAACTTTTGTGGCCTATCGCTCAGTGTGTAGTAACATACAGTGACTACACGCGTACCCTCTTAATTAACCGTCCCAAAATAATTACACTGTTCCATGCATACTTAAAACAGAAGGTTAAAGAATTATACCTGCTGCTACCACAGATCTCATAAGTAGCTCCACTTGCTTAGCATAGTGCATAAAGAACGCCTTGGATGACTACCAGCCGGTGTGCAAACAAGGATGTTCAAAGTCCATATAATTAAAGAAATTTTATGGAAGAGGCAACTTTCCTCGGATCATGACTAACGGGTGTACTGTCTGGATCCGTTCTGCGAATAACACGGGTGAATTTTGTCCTTAGTTATAGATAACTTTGAACCCAGGGTTTCTCTTCTGAACAGCTGTCCTCCCATAAAGTCTGAAGTTCTATGAAGATAGACCTTTAGGCACTCCACTGGACATAGAGATGCAACTTCCTCCAGAGGGCAGATTCTCTAGGGACCCCACCTATTGGTGGATAACTTGTTCCTGGTAAGAAACGTTGGGTCTGGAAATAGATTCAGTTCTCCCTTCAAGAACTGGACGTAGCCTTCCTCTCTAGAGAGAGCCACTATTCACTAACTCTGGCCCCCAAGGCGAGTACAAACAGAAATATGACTTAAATTCAAAACCTTCTAAGCACATTCCTCATTGTTCATTATTTATACACAATGAGGAATCATATCTAATGACCAAGCAAATGGTCTTTGGAAGCGCTGAAGGGCTAGTTCATTAAGAACGTCGTTAGAAAGGTCGACCTGTAAGGCATATGGTTTCTGACTTGTCAAGGCAGGCTTGAACAATAGAATTGTGTAGGCTGCTAAACCTTGCTCATGAAGGTGAATGAAGAATGATAAATAGGAATCTCTCGGGATTTCTTTCGGTTTCTTCGCCTTGACAAAGGATAGCTATTTCCCTGAAGCCTCATAATGTCTTATGGTTTCCTCCAAAAGTCTAAACCGACTTTTAAACACCGAATCTTTTACCCCCGGGCTCTTTGGAAATTTCCAACCTCTGGGGGTTATTTTTTTCCCAGCACATTTTGCAGTATATTTTTTTTTAAATTGCTCTAACAGCCTTAATTTTTGTCATAGAGAGGTCAGGTTGGTCTCATTCTCTAGGAAAATTCCTGAATTTTTTCAAAAAAATATAAACAAATATGGAAAAAAAAATCTATAGCATTTTTTTGCAAGGACGTACCGGTACGTCCATGGGGGTAAAGGGATGGGTTTTGTGAAACGTACCAGTACGTCCTTTGGGGGTAAAAGGGTTAAGGCGAGAAAATCATGAGATGTAGGTTCCGTGTTTTCTGTGATGGAGCGAATACAGTCGACTTCTGTACTCGCTGAGACAGGGATGGATCTGGTAGCGGTACAAATTTTAATCGTAGTTCCAATTCTAGAGGGAACCACATGCTATTTGGCCACTTGTGGGCCACTATTGCAGCTTTCCCTTTGAAGGATATCAGCATATCGAGGACCTTCAAAAGGAGGTGTGCGGAGGGAACAGATAGATACTTGACCATCTGTTCCAGTCTCGGGACATAGCGTCCACTGCCTCCGCTAACGGATCCTCGTAAGGGGACACGTAACGAACTATTTTCTTGTTGTCTTTCATCGCAAAGAGGTCTATCTGCAGCTCTGGAACTTGACTAGAGATGATGGAGAACGATCCTGTGTCAAGGGACCATTCTGACTCTATAGGTGTAAACCTAGATAAAGCGTCCGCTGTCACATTGCGGAATCCTTGAATGTGAACTGCTGACAGGTGCCATTTCTTCGTGCGTTTGATGTGTATTTTCTCCAGACTCCTGTTGCATCCTTAAGCTGTGCTTTTAGCACTGGATCTGTTATCGAAGCAAACTGTAGAGAGCCCAGCACTCTCCCCTGTTCGCGTCTTGATATCTGTTTGGATTTCAATAGTCTCTTGACAGATCCTGCTATTTCTTTCCTCTTCTTACTAGGAATGGAAAGCCGATGTGACTCCAAATTCCAGTGGATTCCCAACCACCGAAATTTTTGACCTGGAGAAAGACGAGACTTTTTGATGTTGATCTTGAATCCCAGATGTTCCAGGAACTGGATCACTATCTTAGAAGCTTGCATGCATTCTGTCCTGGATGCTGCCCACACCAGCCAGTCGTCCAAGTAGGCTACTACTTGGACCCACTTTAGGCGTAATTGATGGACGGCTGCGTTCGCGAGCTTGGTGAAAATCCTTGGGGCTATGTTTAGCCCGAAAGGCATGGTTCTGAAGGCGTGAAGTTATCAATGTAACTTGAAGCCTAGGTAGGGGGAGAGGTGACGATTAATTGGAACGTGCCAATAAGCATCAAACAAGTCTATAGACACAGCATATGCCCTTTTGGGCAGTAGGGTCCTTATGTGTTGAAGTGTGAGCATTCTGAACTTGTAGTTCACTATGAACTTGTTGAGTGGCGACAAGTCTAGAATGACTCTGAGTTTTTCTGAGTCCTTCTTTGGAACACAAAACAGCCTTCCTTGGAATTTGATGGACTTAATCTTCCGGATTACTCTTTTGTCTAAGATTTCTCGGACATATTCTTCCAGAGCGGGGTTGAGTGTTGGAAGAATTGAGGAAATTAAGGTGGAGGACTGCTTCAGCTCCAACCTAGTCCATTCTTATTTTAGGCTGTGGGCCCAGGGATTGAAGGTCCAGCGATCCCTAAAAAGCTGTAATCTCCCTCCTACTGGAAGTATCTACTTCTGCTGTTGTGGACCTGAGGCCTTGCCTCCTTGACCGCGTCCTCCCCTGGATCCCCTTCCTCTTAAAGGGCGTCTAGAAGAACCTCTGGCTGTTCCTCTGGCTCTCGAACGAAAGGAAGAAGTCTGCCTTTCGGAGGCTTGGTTAAGAACTGGCGACTGTGTCGCCGTTTGTTGAGGTACCAGCTGGTACGTGGTTGGAGGTTGTGCCACTATCTGAGGCACCGCAGTCACAGGAAGTTGTTGTTGATGTTGCTGTCGGTAGGGTTTAGCCGGCTGAGAGGATGGCCTAGGCCTTTTTGTCTTCCTCTTGGGTTGGGGACCCTCATCTGGAGAAGACTTTCTCTTAAGATCTAGGCCCCACTTTTTGAAAAGGTTCTCTGTGGCGGCCTTGTCTACTACCTCTTTAACCACTTCATTGGGAAAGAGGTCTTTACCCCAAATACGAGAGGAGATCAGTTTCCTCGGTTCGTGCCTCCCTGCAACCGAGGCGAACACGAACTCTCTACAGGTTCTCCTAGCTTAAATAAAGCTATAGAAATCGTTCGTAACTGTGGCCAGATGGGTTTTGGCCACAACCATGAACATGTCCTGGTTATGGTAGTCACTTGCCATGGTTTCTAGTGTCGTTTGCAACGACATCGATGCCGCAAGTCTTTCCTTTGTCTCTTGCTCTCTACGCAAGAGAACCTCCGACAGTTTTGGAAGCGCCTCACCGAACTGGCATTCAGCAATATCAGCTTCCAGTTTCCCGACTGAGAAGGTAAGGTGTAAGTCCTTCCAGTCTTCTTGGTCCAAGGGCAAGGTCAGAGATAACGACTTGCACTCCTCCACCGCTTTTAAGGCAGCCTTATATCCCTTTTCCAAGAAGGGAAAGGCTCTGGTAGGAGAGGCCACAGAGGAGGGAATCTTCTTACTCAAGGCGGGCACCTTTGAGTTAGTGAAGCCCCTCTCTTTCATCGAGCTCGTTAGTAACGTTTGACCTTTACTATGGTCAAAAACTATGACCTCCGGCTCCGTCTCCTCCTTTAAGGCTGGCTTCTTCCTAAGACGGACATAGCAGTCCGGATAAGAATCTTTGTTGGGCCAAAATTCCACTTCTTCCAGGGGAATTGCTCCCAACTTTTTTGAGATCACGATCTCCCCAGTTGTCACTGGCATGTGTTTGGAATACCTCCAAGGATTGGTATCCAAGCCCAAAGGAAGATCCCTCACGCTGAGCCGCTTCTGGGGCCCACGTGATGCTGCAAGTCTACGTAACTCCAGTTTCATTGCAACTTCCTTCTCATCATTCTTCGTTTGAATTTGTTGGATCATCTCAACAATGGAAGAAAGAGTCCTTCCCAGTTCATCAGGGATAGCAGACGATGTAGAAGGAACAGGTTCTGGGTCCGGAACCGACGTAACCGGCACTTCGTCGATTTCTTGCTCTTCTACTTGAGGAGTCTGGAACAGCTCCTCCTCCTGACCTTCTCCTAGAAGGTCCTTCTCAGTAGAATCCGACACCTCCGACATCCTATCGTCCAATTGGATGTCTTGATGGGCAGATGAGACTTCAGAATCTACCGGATTCTGGGCAATTGGTATCTCCACCTGAGGCTGGGGGATGATTGCATCAGCCGATGCTTTAGGGGAAAGATAAGCCCTCATCTTCTTATTTGGAAGGTAGGAACCTGAGGTGTTTTTCTGAAAACCCCTCAGCCAGGATCGTAAAGTTTCCCTGGCAGCATCCCTTGACTCCGTTGACTTAGGGTCGTCAAAAGCCTCGGTAATCAGGTTAGAAAAAACTGTACAAACCTGAGGGTCGCAATAGCGGAGAACACCTCTGGAGGCTGCGCATGCTGCGTGCCTCCTGCAATATTGATGTCCACAGAAGTTCTTACTGCGGACATTACAGAACACACTCCCGCACTTCGGATGGTCCTCTTGTAAAGAGAAGAAAAATCCAAGAGTATCAAGTGAAGACTTTCACTTATAATGAAACATTTAGCTTATATAGAAAAGCTATAAAAGTTAGAAGGAAAGACACATACTTGTATTTCCTGCCCAGTCAATTGCTGAAACCTCCCGAGATATTAAAACTAAGGTTAATTCTATTCTAGAATACCTTACGTAATTTCCTAAACGGAAATTTAAGGTGTAGTTCACACCTTGAGATAAAGTTTTAATATACGGGATAGAAAGAATCTAGAAAGAACTTACTTTCTATATATTGTACGGTCTCAACAAAAGGCTGTACAAGATAACATAAAGTATGATGAAGAACTTTTAGTGTTATCACAAGCTCTGTACAGCAGTTTCTGCTAATGCAGTGTGCACTACACTACGAATACAGCAACTACTGTACATCGCATGCTGTTGTGCCGGCTAGCACGCGCCGGTACGTGCCGGTGTGCGCCTGCACGTGCCAGTGTGCGCCTGCACGTGCCGGCCGGCAACTACCCCTGTATAGTTCAAAGATATACTATCTTTAAATAATAGGCGGCAGCCCACTGATTCGCAGAATGTGTGCCGGCCGGCAATCATTGCCAACCAACGGCTGAAAACACTAAAACCTGGCTGCAGGCCGCTAATCGTAGTAGCCAGCAAATTCGGGCTGTGTTTCCCCTGCCGGCAGGCAAAGGTAATAAAACCCGTGCCCGCCGACAGTAGCCAAGAACCAGAGAACCTCCACCTGCCCGGCTGTCGGCTGTTAAGCCGGCAGGCGGGTTAAGGGTGCAACACAATAGTCAGAGAAACAGTATGGATGTAAGGTTATTGCCATACGACCTTCCATCCAGAAAGAGTGAACTTATGGAAGGGGAGAATGTAACATTCAGGCTTCCAAAGAATCCATAGTCTGCCGCGCTCTACCGACGGACATGGAAGGGAGACCAAAGGAGGTCTGGGGTTCACTCTGCAAAGAATAAAGGGTCTGTGCCGGCCGACACGTAGTGCCAGCCGGCAGAGAGCTGCGCCTGTCCTCAATCCTAATCTATACTAGGTACGGAAGTAGGACTGCGGCCAAAAGAAAATAAAAGAAAGAGAGGTGGGGAAGGGATGAGGGTCCTATAGACTTCATTCTAGCAGGAAACACACTCAGCCGTTAGGGAAGCTCATCCTAACCAAGAGTTGTCTATTAGGGAGGAAGACTGGCAATACTTGCTAACCTCCTCCCAACCAGAAAAAAGTTAGGTGA
>NC_090727.1:186258338-186263338 GCF_036898095.1 Palaemon carinicauda
ATTTTTTTAGTTATTTTGAGCATGTTAGCCTAACTTTTAAATGCTAAATAGACATACACTAAAGAAAAAAATTTCCTTATATTTTGATGTTTCAGAATATGATTTTAGATTAGCACATTTCTCATTTCATCTAATAAATAATGGTGTTCAAGACTATTCTGATTTAATTTATAAAGACGTTATCAAGATAATTCAAATAGGAAAGTAAATTCAGAATAGTATTTTTGGAGTTTTATAAGCTGTACCCTCGAATTTAGAAATGTTTTGAGAGAGAGAGAGAGAGAGAGAGAGAGAGAGAGAGAGAGAGAGAGAGAGAGAGAGAGAGAGAGAGAACCATATGTATGTTCGGAGTTTTTGCGTTACAATAGATTATATATTTTTGATACATTAATGTCTGGATTCTCTTAACGACCTCGGGATCAGAGCCCCAGGCGAAATCACACAAAGACAAGAGCTTGTGTCCGGCCGGGAATCGAACCCTGGTCGGCAAGCTTGTACAGACAGTGACTAAACCACTTGGCCACTAAGAAAGATAAAAGTCAATGACAATTCTACTGTACTTATACCTGTCGAATTCAGGTGTTTTGTACTTTTGCACATTTAGACGAGTGGTTTAGTCACTGTCTGTACAAGCTTGCCGACCAGGGTTCGATTCCCGGACGGACAAAAGCTCTTGTCTTTGTGTGATTTCGCCTGGGGCTCTAATCCCGAGGTCGTTAAGAGAATCCAGACATTAATGTATCAAAAATATATATGGCTTATTTGAATATGAAAAACACGTCTAAATGTGCAAAATTTATCATTAATTGAATGCCAAGTAACAAACTACCAATTAGCTACGATGGTGAAGATGGGTTGATTTCAATTCTAAGTACAAAACACCTGAATTCGACAGGTATAAGTACAGTAGAATTGTCATTGACTTTTATCTTTCTTCGTGGCCAAGTGGTCTAGTCACTGTCTGTACAAGCTTGCCGACCAGGGTTCGATTCCCGGCCGGACACAAGCTCTTGTCTTTGTGTGATTTCGCCTGGGGCTCTAATCCCGAGGTCGTTAAGAGAATCCAGACATTAATGTATCAAAAATATATATGGGTTATTTGAATATGAAAAAACACGTCTAAATATGCAAAATTTATCATATATATATATATATATATATATATATATATATATATATATATATATATATATATATATATATATATATATATAGATATATATATATATATATATATAGATATATATAGATATATATATATATATATATAGTATATATATATATATATATATATATATATATATATATATATATATATATATATATATATATAGATATATATATATATATATATATATATATATATATATATATATATATATATATATATATATATATTATATATTATATTTATATATATATATATATATATATTGTACCAACCGTTAACTGTTAACTGGTGCGGTGTCGGTTGAACAGGAAATTTCCTGTTGCATTGAGTTTTTGTATATAAAAGAGAGTGTTCTGTAATAAAGTTACTCAGTTGCTTTCATCCTGTCTTTGAGTCACAACCTTCTCTTGGCTCGTCACATTGCTGACCCCCGGAAGTCAACTCGCTCCTCGCCAATGTGACGAGCCGAGAGAAGGTTGTGACTCAAAGACAGGATGAAAGCCACTGGGTAACTTTATTACAGAACACTCGTCTTTATATACGAAAACTCAATGCAACAGGAAATTTCCTGTTCAACCGACACCGCACTGGTTAACAGTTAACGGTGAGAAAAACATACATGTTATTTCAGGTTCTTTTTAGTACGAGGAGCGAGCGAAGATACAAGCATAGTATATACACAATATGAAAGGACGTTACTATGTACGATCGTGTGAAACAGGGTTGGTTCATGGCTCCCCCCAAAAAATGACATACTGTGCATGTTAAATAGGGCGCCCTGATCTAGAGAGGCAAACTGTAGGTGGGTTATCTGGCAGGAGATAAGCAGGTTTTAGACGATCAATGGAGACCCAGTCTTCTTTGCCACGAATGTTTAGTAGGAATGCTTTCGGACTGCGCCGCATCTCAAGGAAAGGGCCCGTGTAAGGAGGCGTTAGCGGTGCCTTGCTAGTGTTGTTGCACAGGAAGACGTGCGTTGCAGAGTGCAAGTCTGTCGGTATGTGATGCTTCGCTGGGGGCTTGTAAGTCTGGCGGCATGGAGTAAATTTTCCCACGACGTGACGTATGCCCTGGAGCTCGTCGGAAGAGGTTGTAGGAGGAAAAAACTTGGTAGGGACGACCAACGGGTCGCCATACACCATTTCAGCTGTGGAGACGTTGAGGGCGTCTTTAGGAGTGGTCCTTAGTCACAGGAGGACCCATGGAAGCTGAGTAAACCAGTTGGAATCCTTGCAGCGGGACATGAAAGCTGCTTTGAGGGTGCGATGAAACGTTCAACCATTCCATTGGCAGCGGGACTGTAGGCAGTTGTCTGATGTAGGGTGATGCCCAGGAGATTCGCTAATGATGTCCATAATTGAGAGGTGAAAGTGGTACCCCTGTCAGAAGTAATATGCTCAGGGATACCAAATCTTGCAATCCATCCTGAGAGTAAGGCAGATGTACATGAGGCGGACATTGCAGTTTCCATGGGAATGACTTCAGGCCAACGAGTGGAGCGGTCATTGACGGTAAACAGGTAATGATGTCTTTTTGATGTGGGTAGGGGACCTACAACGTCAATGTGAATGTGTGCGAAACGACGCTGAGGTTGAGGAAAGGTGCCCACTCCTGAATTCGTGTGTCAATGTACTTTGGAAGTTTGGCAAGAAGTACAGGCACGGACCCAATCCTTAGCATCCTTAGAAATGCCATGCCAAATGAACTTCGTCGTTAGCAGCTGTGCAGTAGAACGGCACGAGGGATGTGAAAGGCCGTGAATGAAATCAAACACCTGCCGGCGCATGGGAGCAGGAATCCAAGGTCGCGGTCCCCCAGTACTGACGTCACAGAGGAGGGTGGTGTTGGAGTCTTCGAGGGGGAAGTCTTCCCAACAGAGGGACGTGCAGGATGTCCTACATGCTTGATACTCTGGATTCTGTCGTTGGGGTACAGCCAAGGCGTTGTAATCCAATCCCAGTTGAACGGCAGGCAACGTGTTTCTTGACAGGGCATTGGCAACGGAATTCATTTTCCCAGGGATGTATTGAAGGGTGCAATTGTATTCAGCCACGGCGGAGAGTTGTCGGCGTTGACGGGCGGACCAGGCGACAGACTGTCGAGTGAAGGCGTGCACCAGAGGCATGTGGTCTGTGCGAAGGACGAAGGGCGTACCTTCTGAGAAATGGCAAAAGTGACGGACAGCCAAGTGCACCGCCAGCAATTCGCGATCGAAGGTAGAATAACCCGATTCTGCTGAAGAAGGCCAATGGGCGGGGTGAGCCGTTGACCACCTGTTTGAGTACTGCACCAATAGCAACGTTGCCGGCATCGGTGGAGAGAAGGAGAGGGGCATGTGGAATAGGAAAAGTGAGAGCCACAGCGGTTATTAGGGTTTACAGAAGGCCGCTTCTTGAAGGGGACCCCACTTCAGGTCATTGGCTTGCCCTTGAGGGAGGCGCAGAGGGGAGCAAGAGTGGCAGCAATGGCTGGCAGAAAACGGTGATAATAGTTGATCATCCCCAAGAATTCCTGCAGGGCTTTGACGGTCGAGGGTGCGGGAAGTCCTGAACGGCTGCTACCTTCTCAGGGAGGGGATGGACTCCTTCAGAGTGATGCAGTGCCCTAAGAATGACACTTCGTTAGCGCCAAAGGTTCACTTGTCGTACCAGACTACATGACCATTTTGTTGCAGGCGGTCGAGCACGATGCGGGGGTGACGGAGGTGTTCCTCTTTTTGAGGAGGAGAACACAAGTATGTTGTCCACATAACATACACAGAAGGGGAGGTCCCCTAAGATGCCATCCATGAGACGTTGAAACATAGCCCTAGCATTACGAAGGATAAAACAAAAGTAATTGAAGGTGTATATACCAAACGGAGTGGTGATGGCGGTTTTGGGGGTGTTTTCTGGGTTCATAGGAACCTGATAATACCCCTTCAAGAGGTCGAACGTAGAGAAAACCTTTACTTTTTGCAGGAAGGAGGTCACGTCAGCAATGTTTGGGAGGGGTAGTGATCCGGTTCCGTTTGCATGTTCAGGTGCCTGTAATCCCAGCATGGACAGAGGGAGCCATCTTTCTTAAGAACGATGTGTAAGCATGACGACTATAGGCTGAAGGCCTTTTTGCAAAGGCCCATTTCCTCAACTTTGGCAAATGTCTGTTTGGCGGCTGACAATCGTTCCGGTGACAGACTTCTGAATTTTGCGAAGACTGGGGGTCTCGTCGTCTTGATATGGTGATAAATACCATGCTTTGCAAGAGCCGAGGGCGTTTGACGAAGTTCTGGATGGAAAACGTCCTGGTACGACGTGAAGAGGTGGGCGCAGGCATCCGTGGGTGCGGTGATGTGGAGAGTGAGGTTTGAGGGGGCGGGTTGAAAAGGTGTCAACAAGTACGACTCTGTGTTGACCAATCGTCGGTGGACAACATCGACCAGAAGGTGGAAATGAGAGAGGAAATCCGCACCGAGGATTGGCAATATGACGTCAGCAACAAGAAACTTCCAATTAAATTTACTGTTTCCAAACGATAATGTGAGGTTCTCGTAACCGTAGGTGGGTATCGCAGATCCGTTGGCAGCTACCAAGCGGACGTCGGCAGATGTAGACATACTACGTCGTGTCCTGAAGATTTCCCTTAGCTAAAGAGAATAAGCACCAGTGTCTACCAAAAATCGCACGCCCGTTCCTGCATCATCTAAAAAGAAAAGATTAGAAACACTTGAGGCCACCGCCACGAGCGATGGCCTACTTACACGTTTTTTGGCCACTGACAACCCTTGGCACATTTCTTCGTGGTTGCCCCGAATCTGTTGTGGTAGTAGCAAAACTGCGGCGGATGGGAG
>NC_090727.1:186265838-186268338 GCF_036898095.1 Palaemon carinicauda
TTAGATGAAAGCTACATAATAATATGTATTTTTTATGGTCCCAATTATATTTTGTTATATATCCCACAGAAGTATTTTAGTTGAACAAAAAGAAAATAAAGTATGTTTATCACTCTTTGTATTATTATAAATATTTACAGTATATACACAACGTACAACATTTATAATTTCATGAATATTTCATAAAGCTCATATTATATAAATAAACCCTATACACAGCGTATGCATATAAAAAAGATACATTTTACTAACGATTTTCCTCCCATCCCATGTATAGTACTTTTTAGTCACATGTCCTTACATTCCTAAGAAGCAACGTGCTTTACAAATAATCCCCGTCTAACTGATATGGACATTTCACATCATTAAACGCAAAATTTCACCGGCGATTCCTAAAACGTCAGCCAATAAAGTTGATTGAGTGCAATGTATCATGTCCTGACGAAGCAATATCAGCCAGCGTCGGATTAATATGAAGTCCCCAGGTTAGAGGTGGAGGGGATGTCAGCTGACTTAGCAGAACGGACTTGCCTCCCTCCCACTTGTCCGCTTTAATTGGATTATACGCCTAATTAAGATAAAGCTAACAACCAACGGACTCCCCCGAGTCCCTCTGGATATTATAAATTGTCAAGACAAGACTGCCTACTAGAAGAAGCCTAGCACGTTCCCTCTGCAGAGCCGGTCTTCTAGATTATTTCCCCAGAACCACCCGAAGGTTGATATCCGAAAGAATAGATCTAGATATCCGACCATTTGTACACTTGACAAACGGCTTGTACTCGTCCATCAAGGTACTGAGCATACTTGAATCAGCGGGGTTTCTTCCCTCAGTAGGCCATTGTCCTCCAGGTTATTCCAAGAGTTGTAATTCAAGCTGGATAGTTAAGCCTTGCATCCTCCAAGCTGGTCAGTCCTTCCAAGTATCCTCCCTCTAGCTGTTTGTCAGTCAGTCAGTCCATAGATCCCGGTGGGGGGGAGGGGATATCCTTCCTGTGGATGTGGTTTCTCGAACTTGTCCTGATTGGATTGAGCACAATAATCTGAAGGTTTGGTCCTGGCAAAACTCGGCTGAATCTCTTTTCCCTCACAAAATAAACTGAAATTAAACTTTTTCTTTTCTTCTTTTTTTTTTCTTTTTTTTTAATTTTATAGTTTTTGTTTTTTTGTTTTTTTTGTTTTTTTCATTTTTTTATCCATTTCCTGATCGAATTATTTAAGTACCAGTGAGACTCTTCAGAAGCCATTCGATATGATCAGCTGCTGATTGAACCTGCTTAATGGTACCACTGATGGTGATTAAATTACTATATTTGTGCCTTCGTGGCATATCTATTAAGCTGACTCAACTCTGCCGGGTGATTTCCATCAGCGTCCTTCCTTCCACTCCATATATGGCTCTGTGAAACTTCCTCGGGACATTCAAGTCGACAGTCACGTACCCGTTGAGGCCATAGTCCCTTGTGGTGGTGGCTCTAACCGTTTCACCTTGGAAGGTGATGTGACTACTGTCGGATGAGGAGATGGCCCTTTCGGGCTTTTCGGGTTCCAGGTCAAATACGATAGGTTTTCGAGTAGTTCTCTTTGCAATCTTTTCTTCCTCTTCCTTCTCCTTCCCCTCGTCCGTGGAAGTTTCCTTTTGGAGCCATCGCTCTTCCTGGCGGTTGTTGGTGTCACGGACAGCGCCTTTTGAGGCTAGTAGCCAGCCAAGCACCTGACCCACACCAGATGCCCCTCCAACTTCCTCCTTCTCAGCCTTACGTCCGTTGGCATCCTGGTCCTCTGCCTTGACTACTTTTTCCTCACTTTTATTGTCTCTGACATCCTTTTGGACATCTTCCTTGTGACCATTCTTAACATCCATCTCGGTAGAGATTTCTAAACTTGTCCTGTTAAGTCTCACTTTCCTCATTCCAGGTCTGTTTTCTTTCTTCTTATCTCCCCCTTCAAGTTCCTCCTTGGGTGAAGGGATGATCTCATTTGCCACAAGCAGCTCGTCCTTCAGACCAACATTTTCTTTGGTGAATTGGACGATCCTCTCCTCTGACATTTCCTTGCTAGAACTTAGATGGGAGACACGTCCCTTGTGACTATCTCTCTCCTTGGTGATAGAAGCCATACTCTCCTTTTCAGACTTAAGTTTTTCCAGTTCCTCCCTCAACTGAATATTTTTTTGCTCCAATTCACTTAATTTATTCAAATGTTCTTTCTTTAGGCTTTGTAACTCTTGTAAAAGGCATTTGTAGCGGCCATTCCTGATCAGATCATTTATCCTTGCCTCATTGAGGCTCTTTTCCAGTTCATGTGTCTGTTCTGAAATCTGCTCAATTACTTCCATCTTCTTTTTAACGAACTTTTCCAGTTTCCTTTTGTTTTGATGAACTTTTTCCAATTTCTCAGTGTGTTCAATATTTGATTTGTCTTTTTCCATTAATTCATTTTTATATTGTTCAAGGAAAACTTTTTGACTGCAGAGTTCCTGTTTTAGATGTTCGTTTGT
>NC_090727.1:186280838-186283908 GCF_036898095.1 Palaemon carinicauda
GTCAACAGGCGTAGGAAATGATGATGATCTACTAGCTGAGGTAGTAGTATTTTCCCACCTATCAACTCAGTTACTGATAACGTTTTACCAACCAATGCGGCTACTGCTAATACCCTACATACTCCCTGAACTCTTGGCATAACAAATACAGCCAAATTGATTGTTCCACTGTTCAACACCATATGAGTAAACGCTTTTTCTAATTTCGGAATGATTTTTAAGCAAATTGGTAGTAACATAATAGTCGAGAGAAGTTAATCCCCTATTGTAGGATACGTGGCTTAACTTGGCTTTTCCACTCAACTTATAACAACACTAATAAAAGTAACAGGGCTCTCCCTATACTTTACAAGTAACTTTTTCGGGCAACGTCTATGTTACGATTTAAAAAGATCAAAGAGAATGAGTTTGTGAAAATTGTTGTAACTCTTATATAGAGAAATTCGCGAAATTTCTGGTTATCATACATATTTTGGTGCTCTAAACGGATTGAAGCGAGAAAAAAAATGGAGAAATATAAATGGCCTTGAAAAATAATATGACCTTTCCTTTCCCACTTGCGTCTGACGTACCGACGAGAGAGAGAGAGAGAGAGAGAGAGAGAGAGAGAGAGAGAGAGAGAATACTGACCTGATTCTCAGCTTCCTCTTCGGAGAACAGGGCCTGTGGCATTCGTGCTTTGTCGCATCCAAGGAAATATAAAGGGAATCCAGGTGTGGAGCGTAATGGTATGACCCTTTATATTCGCCCTTTACTCTATAATGGGGTCCCACGTTATAATGGTCTGCGGAGTTTCATGCCTTTGAGTTATATCAATATGGGAGTTAATGTGAATAGTTTTTAACACTTTAAATTTTTGCATGATTATTATTATAGAAAAGAAGACTATAGTGATGATGTGTATTTGTCAGGATATGGTCTTGATTCTTAGGTTCTTATTAGATGTGACATGGCGGTATGACGTAAATCAAAGTTATGGTCTAGCTACATTGATATTTACTGATGAAGAAAAGACACGCATGTTTCATATTATTCTTCATTTATATTTATATATATATATATATATATGCATATATGTATATATGTATATATATATGTATGTATATATGTATATATGTATATATATATATATATATATGTGTGTGTGTGTGTGTGTATATACACACACACATATATATATATATATATATATGTATATATGTATATATGTATGTATGTATATATATATATACTGTATATATATAAATATATATATATATATATATATATATATTTCTCATTTCTCTGGTTTGATATGAAATTAAAATAGTATTGGAAGAGCGTCGTGACGGAGCTTAATGTTGAAAAAAAAAAGAGCGAGAAAAAATGGGGATGCGACCTAATGATGAAGAAAAGTAGAGCGACAAAGTGAGAGAACGTGAATAAATGTTTATAAAGAAAGAAGAGAGATAGAAATGTAGTTTAGTTCAAAGAATAAAAAAGTGCAAAGGAAAGTGAAGTGGGGATTCCACTTTCAAGTAAATAAGAAAAAAGGAGAGAGTAAAGTAGTTTTCTAGCCTAAGTCTGGCTCTGTGCCTTTCTGGCTTTGCAGATCATTAAAGGGTGGTTGTGCTAGGTGATTCAAAGGCAAATGTAGATGACATACATAAGGGTTATTCACTCTTTGGAGTTTCTGTAGTAAATGGGAAAGGTGAAAGTATCGTGGAAATGTGTTTTAAGAGGTACTTGATCTTTGAGAAAACAATGTTTTCCTAAGAAAAATATATAAGTTCGGCAGACTAAATGGCAGAAATAAAAAAAAAAGTTTATTAGATCTTGGATTAATACGGAGTAGAAGGAACGAAAGGTGATGAATATGATGATAGATGGGGAATGGATGAGGATAGATAAGGTAAATGGAGGTTCAAGTTTGAGTAGAAGGAGAGACCAGTAATGATTGATGAGAAAGAAGTGAGGGGTAGCATATATGCAAGTGAGCACATGTTAGAAACAGAAGTGGAAGGAGCACATGCAGAGGAACTTCAGAAACTAGGGAATGCTTTTGAAACTGAAAACTGTGGAAATTTAGGAAGAGTGAGGACAAGAACTATGCCTAAAGATTGAAAGGAATCCAAGAAGATAAAAAAGAATGGCAATAAGGATGCTAATTTGTATTTTCTAAGAATGAAAGCATCATAATGTGTAGGTATTTAGGGGCTAATACATTGATGGTGGCAGGATGTGAGAAAAGGTGAGTCACAGAGAAAGGGAATCCAAGGAATGGATGATTGGTAAAGAGGTGTTAAAAGGAAGGGCTTACAAAACATAAACTAAACAGAAGGTCCAAAATCTGACGCATGAATACTGCTTACTATGAAACTTCCGTTGTAGAAGTTTTCAGCACATACAGTAGGTCACCTACGATTATTCAGTTGAAATGTGAATGTAGCACTGTACTGTATATATATATATATATATATATATTAATATATATATATATATATATATATACTCCTATATATATATATATATATATACTCCTATATATATATATATATATATACTCCTATATATATATATATATATATATGTATATATATATCAAATGAGCCATATATATTAATACATTAAAGTCTGGATTCTCTTAACGACCTCGGGATCAGAGCCCCAGGCGGAACCGCCCAAAGACTATAATATCGGACCGGCGGGGTTCAAATCCCCGCCGGTCCGATATTATAGTCTTTGGGCGGTTCTGCCTGGGGCTCTGATCCCGAGGTCGTTAAGAGATTCCAGACTTTAATGTATTAATATATATGGCTTATTTGATATATATATATATATATATATATATACGTATATATATATATATATATATATATATAAATATATATATTTCATTATTTCAAACTTGGTGCAATTTTTTTGTATTGCACAGATTGACATGAATCTCTCTTAATAGTTTATATATGACATATCTATTTTAAGGTTGTTACTGATATGAAGATAATTTATATTCTTTATTCATTACTTCTCTTATAGTTTATATATTTTTCCTTGTGGAAGCCCTTAGGCTATTAGCATCTTGCTTTAC
>NC_090727.1:186286908-186299408 GCF_036898095.1 Palaemon carinicauda
AGGTAAATGGCGGGTACAGGATTAGAAATTAAATTATAAGAGATTACTCAAGTGCCATACGTTGATGAAATCATAATGAAGGATAAATGGAGATGGTTTGAGCATGCTCTTTTGCACTCCCCAAGAGAGATTAGGTCGCCAAACGTTCAGCTGTGCCCCACGGGGCACTAAAAAGAGGTGGAAAGACCCAGGCTTACATGGCTGAGGGCTATGAAGCGCGAAGTAGGAAATGATGAATGTAAAAAGTATTTAATTAAAAGCTCAGGATAGAGACGACTAGCGAAATATAAGCGAGGCCCTTAGCATCAATAGGCGTAGGAGGAGGAGGAGATGATGATGATGATGATATATATATATATTATATAGTATACATACATATATATATACTATATATATAGTATACATATATATATATATATATATAGTATACACACACATATATATATTATATATATATATAAATACAAAAAATATAAATGTATATATATACATATATCATATATATAATATATATATAATTTATATATACATATATATATAAATATATATATATGTATATATATATATATATATATGTATATATATATATATATTATATATAGTAAAGGCGAGGCAATTTTGGACACCTTTTTAGAAACCTTTGTACAAAATCTGTATTAGTAATTTATGACACAAAAATCAAACATGCTTTCAAAAGAAGGAGGTCTCATCTATAAAAATAGTTTGTCTCATAATCATCAGAGAATTAGAAATTCCTATACCTCATCAATAAAAAAAATATCTTAGAGGCGAGGCAATTTTGGACAGCGAGGCAATTATGGACACGTCTGTATCTCCGTTAAGCAGCAACGCTCAATTTCCAAATTATGACAATTTGTGGTCACTATCAATATAAATTATACTATAAAAAAATTATGAACTTACGTAAATTTTTGTGTCCGTAATCCAAGATTGTCCAATTTTGCCTCGCCAAGATAAAAGTGAGAAAGTTTCCTGTCCAATTTTGCCTCACCATAGCTTTGAAAACTGTCCAATTTTGCCTTACTTTATGAATATATAAATTAAACTTTGTATTCGAGGCGCGCAAATATACTTTTATGTGTAAATCTACAAATATGTTATCATAAGCATACAAAATAAGACATTTGGAGTGCAGTAGGGGGGGGGGGGGGGGAGTGTGTCTGCTCAGGGTGACACCCTAAAAGGGGGTGACACCCTGAGAGTTACATCAACAAAAAGTTTGTCTTTCTAGCTTGAGGGATATGATATGATTTTCAAAAAGTTATTTAATACTGGGGACACACTCAAAGGTGTTGACACTCAGGGGTGGAACCTTCAAAAAGATCGACCAAATCATGGTGACATCCTTGAGAGGGGTGTCACCCCAAATGCTACAAATAATAAAAAAAAAAATCTTTCTTGTATATACTTTGTTCCTAGAATAATTCACAAATCCAAATGAAAATTTCAGGTATTAGGGAAAATATGTTTTCCCTTTTCTGCTAATTTCCATGTTGATAACTGCAATAGAAAAGATGCAGCTGCATGTTGCCTTTTTGATATAGTGTTCAATGCAGCAACATTAGAGTAAACAGCATGATAGTGAGAGATATCAACGACAGACAAAGGTGATCCCATAAACAATATTCGTCCTAAGTTGTACATATCCAGTTTATTCTTATTATTTTTACCTCAACCTCATATTATGAACGAGCCATCAAAGAGACGCTTTTACCTACAAAAGATAATCTTACAGAAAAAGCAACCAAGAAGGATAAAAACAAAACAAGAATAAGAAAGTCATATTGCTCAAATAGTAACAGAAAAGGGATGCAATCGAAGATTTAATAAAAGAGATGAAATGAAGATCAATAAAGGGAAAATCCGAAAGAAAGGCATTAAGGAGAAATAAAAACAAAACAAATAATGGTAATACAAAGCAACCAAATATTTCTCGATTTCTAAGAAAAATTGTGTGCAAACGCTTAAGTGAATAAAAAAAAATCTAAATTGACCAAGGTAATTAATAGTGAATATTCAAACCACTTGGATAGTCCTGATATCGAATCAAAAGGAATTTAATTAATTTTGGGAGAGCGTTTCACCTCCATATAAAGAAGCCTCAGTTGTAGGAAAATGGTATGTGGTAATTTATAAAAATAAGGAGCATCCATTATTTTGCATTGGTATAGCAACAAAATGATTTTTAGCGGAAGAGGGAGGCAAAGTGACTCACTTTGAGTTGAATAGCTTGAAACCACATATCATCATCTCCTCCTACGCCTATTGACGCAAAGGACTTCGGTTAGATTGCCATTCGTCTTTATCTTGAGATTTTAAATCAATACTTCTCCATTCAACATCTATTTCACGCTTCATAGTCCTCAGCCATGTAGGCCTGGGTCTTCCAACTCTTCTAGGGCCTCGTGGAGCCTGGTTGAAAGTTTGGTCAACTAATCTCTTGGAGAGAGCGAAGAACATGCCTAAACCATCTCCATCTACCCCTCACCATGATCTCATCCACATATGGCACTTGAGTGATCTCTCTTATAGTTTCATTTCTAATCCTGTCCTGCCATTTAACTCCCAATATTCTTCTGAGGGCTTTGTTTTCAAATCTATAAAATCTGTTGGATATTGTTTCATTGTTATACCACGACTCATATCCACACAGTAACACCGATCTCACTAAACTGATATATAGCCAGACTTTTATATGTAATTTCAGGCGATTTGATATCCAGATATTACTTAACCTAGCCATTGTCTCATTTGTTTTTTTTTTTCAATCTTTCATTGAACTCAAAATCTTAATCCCTGTAGTAGATATCATAGTTCCTGAATATATAAAGGGTTCCACCTCATTAAACCTTTTTCCTTCCAATAATATTTCCTCCTCCATTGCATGTTCCAGTCTCCTCATCTCTGTCTTTCTTCTATTTATCTTCACCTGTGGTTTTCTGCTAATAAGGACAGCGTCATCAGCATACTCTAGGTCAGCTAATATCCTGTTACCAATCCAGTCCAATCTTTTTCCAACATCACCAACTCTTCTATGCATTACAAAATGCATGAGGATGATAAACAACATAGTATTTTCATGACAACTGACGTAAGTGTGATACCTCTGTAAATATTGCAATCAGTCAGATCTCCTATTTGCCGTTTTCACCAACACTCCTAGCTCCCATTCATCAGGCTTTGCCTCTTCACGCCACATTCTACAAAATAATCTTGTAAGTAATCTGGGAGTCACATCATTTTCGGCCAATATTATCTCAGCAGTTATTCCATCATAACTAGAGGCATCCCATCTCTTCGAGTTTTTTAAAAGATAGCTTCGACTTCAAACACACTGAATTCATTGATGGGCACATCAAGGTATTCCTCAGCTTCAGATATATCAATCAAATTAATCCCTTTATATCTCCTATTCATGACCCCACTAAAGTGTTCCATTCAACGTTGCCTTTCTTCATCTTCTGTTGTTATAACAGCTCCATCTCTCTTTTTGGTGGGTATATGCTTCTTCTGCTTTGCTCCCGTAGAGATTTCTATAATAATTCTATGCACAATTCTTATACCATAGCCACTCCCTGAATCCATAGCTTTGTCAGACTCATCTGCTTTCCTGTCTAAATATTCTCGCCAGTCATTTCTGGCTTTTCTTTTGACCTCACTATCAATACTGGAATGCTTAGCTTGCTCTACCTTGCAATTTTCATTACTTCATCAAAAACTTCCAACAATCAACTTCTATCTTTGTCTCCTTTTTATAGTATCCCAAGTATCATTCGTTAATTGTTTGCTATTTGTCTCCTAAAGTCTCTAAGACTGCAAATCGATTCTTACATTCAATTACAAAGATTTCTCTGCTCATCCTCTAGAAGCTAGTTGTAACAAACCTAGATATTTTATCTACATTTTTGTTGGGTGCATTCGGTTTTATTTTCAGTGTAGCAAGAGGAGCTAGTGGTCACTACCAATATTTGCACCTCTATAGCTTCTTACACTTCTCAGAGTCCTCCTTCTCTCTTTATCAATGGCTATGTGATCTATTTGATTTTTGTAATTGCCACATGATGGAGCCCATGTATATTTGTGGATGTCCTTGTGCTGGAAAAGAACAAAAACTTATAAATTCTGCCCCATTTTCATTTGCAACTTCGCCAAGACCCTCAACACCCATCACATTCTCTATACCTCGATTATTCCTTGCAACTTCAGCATTGAAGTCACCAATCACAATTTTCTTATCTCTCACTGGGATCTCATCTGTTACACACTGCAATTCCTTATAGTATTCATCTTTCCTGTCTTCAGGGGAATCATTTGTTGGTGCATAGTTAACTATAGTACTCATATTGTACTGCTTTGATTTAAGCTTTGCAAGTGACCATCTGTTATATACAGCTCTTCATTCCATTAATGACTTTTCTGCTCTTGGTGTCGTCATTCCTACCCCTTCTCTTCCAACTCCATCTGTTCTTCCTGAGTAGATACTGTAGATATGTATTGCCTTGGTGTGAGTTCTTTACCAATCCTTTTACAAAGTGTTTCACTTAGAGCTAAGATATCCAAACTGTAATTCATAAATTCATTCTCTACTTGCTGTAACTTCCAAATCTGATTCATGTTTCTAACATTCCAATTACCAATTTTCAATTTTTCTTTTGTATTCATTAACCGGGAGATTCTTAGCACCCTGCAACGCCCGGGACGGGGGGCCATTCTTTCATTTTCGCTTTTCAAAGAAAGATTAAATCCATAGAGGATTCGTTGGTTAGAGTGATCAAAGGACAGCCAGTTCCTTGTGATGCGCAGTGCCTAACTAAGGCAAGTGACCCCTGCCGGTCCATACTAACTCCACTAAGATCATCCGCCAGGCATCAGGGGTAGAGGAGTATCCAGAGCACCAAACGGATACATAGCTTTTTCAAATCACAGATGTATTTAAAGGTCCTTTATTTATGAAACCTAGGCCTTAACGAAAATGGTTAGTGCCATCTATAAAAGAACAGAAGCAGTTTTTTGAGCATTCAGTTCAAGTAAATAGACAAGACTTATATTCAGGCATTTATTTTGTTACGTATATGGCTATAATATATATTGAATTGTTCACTTTTATTTCAGGTTTTGTATTGTACATATTTTTCATTAGTAATAGGTTTTATTAATATCTTCTTAGAAAAGAAAACCTTTTTCTTTTTCCGTTTTTTACAAATCAATATTTTTTCTCGAAGTATGTGGTAAAAAATATTTTCAAATAACTATCATTTTTGGTTCAAATTATTAAAAAAATATATAGATACATATAAGAATAATATAAAAGATAAGAAAATAACAAACTGTATTACTTAATAACTTAACATTATGAACTAGTTGTTTTTTTTCATTTAAGTGTCCAAAATTGCCTCACCATTTTTCGAGGCGAGCTAAAATTGGACACTAGATAATCCAGATTTTTTCATCAATTTTTTATTTTAAACCTTCCTTTAGTATCATCTACTAATTTTTTTTTAGAAAAAATAATTTCTTGTATTATTTTTGAGAAGCCCTAAAATGAAGGCGAGGCAATTATTGGACACCCGTATTCAACAATTTTTCAGGTGGTATTTAATACTTTTTCAAAACCAAACATACTAATATTTATAAAGTAGAAGATTGGGCAATTTCTAATAGCATTATAGTTTTCGAAAATTATAAATAGTTTTAGAGATATTGTATCTGTCCAATATTTGCCTCGCTTGTCCAAAATTGCCTCTGTCCAGAATTGCCTTACCCTAATATATATATATATATATATATATATATACACAATATATGTGTGTGTTTATAGACTATTTATAGATCTTATGTGGGAATACATACGTGGTGAAATAGTTTGCAAGTCGACGTGATCAGCCAAGTTGTACTTGTCAGGGCCACTCATACTAAATTGCTTTGCAATGATCAATCAGACAAAGATCTCCAGTTGTCACCAGACAGCAGCTGTGACCTGGGTGATAATGAAAACTGTCCAAACCCAAGATATGAATAGACATGGTTGAGGCATTTATTCTCCACTGGACTGGAAACAGCTGCGTTTATATATATATATATATATGTATATATATATATATATATATATATATATATATATTCCAGTCACGCTATACTCTACCTGTCCCTCGGGTAAGGGATAGAGGGTTATACAGTAGTGAAAGTGGGTACGTGTGCATGTGTGTGAAGATCTATTTAAATATTTAGCCATCATTTTTAACGGATCGCATCAACTAGTATATATAGAAGTATGTTTTAGTATAAATAGCCACATACACATATATATTCCTAGATGAACTGAAAGAAATAAGTTGGGATATAATAGTTTTGAGTGAAATTTTAAGAAAAAAAAGGAACAAAGGAAATGTAGTGGAGTTTCTTATTAATAAAATCTTTCAGGTAACATAGAAGAACTTTATAGTACTCGTGATTGAATTGCAGGGTAAATTATCAAACTAAATAGTTAGTATAAACAAAAGATCATTCAAACGTATGCACCAACAACATCTCATATAGAGGAAGAAATATAAATTTTTTTACGAAGATCTGGAGATATCTATGAAAAAAACATAAGTCTCCATTTACATTTGTTTTGAGTGATTTCAATGCTAAAGCATGTCAAAAGAAGAGAAGAAATTCAGCAGTAGGTAAATTTGGAGTAGGCACAAGGAATGACAGAGGAGACAGGCTTGTAGAGTTTGCTGAAAAAAAAAAATCTTAAAATTACGAACAATTTCTTTTATAAAAAAAAGAACATAAAAAATGGTAATGGAGAAACCCAAATAGAGAAACAAAAAATGAAATAGATTTTATTCTCAGTGAAAAAGTCAGTTTAGTTAAAGATGTAACCGTGTAAAACAAGTTAGTCAATCGATCATAAAATGACGAGAAGCAAAATTTGTATAAATATAAGGAAAGAGAGAAAAAATAATTGAAAGAAAGTAAAATTAATTTTAAAAAAGAAAATAAACCCTCCTGTAATAAGAGAAAAATCTGATGTTTATTCTAGCAATACAAATTAGGTACTCTCAGCTACATGATGAAATGGAAACAAGTAAAAAATAAATGAACAGTAATTTAACAAAATTTTTATTGGAATCAGCACAAGAGATAAGTGGGAGTTCCTAAACAAGATAAAGGAAAACTATATAAAAAGACAAAAAACTTTATAAAGAAAAGAATGGAAATGAAGGTAATATCCAAGAGAGATGAAATAGAATTAGCATAACCATCCAAAACAATAAGTAAACTAAAAACCTAATATATTCGTAAAAACAATCAGACCGAAATTGGGGAGACGTTAAATGAAAGGAAGAAGCATCAAACTGATGAAAAGAAGACGGAAAAGGGCGCTAACAGATTTTGCTTCAAAGGATAGAAATTTACATATTATCCACAATAGAGATGGAGTGATGAAAATTGCAGAATATTTTTATATAATACTATGCAATAGTGGCATAAGAAATAACTTCATCAATAGAAATAATGAAACACCTGAGCCACTACCAAACATAACAGTAAATGTAAAGAACGCATTACAAGACATGAAAAGAGCCAAAGCAGCAGGAGAAGATCGCCTAACAAATGATTTGATAATAGATGGGGGAGATTTCATAATCGTGAATCTGGCTGAAATTTACATTAAATGTGTGAAAGAATGCTCTATACCTACAGCTTGGAAAACTTTATCATTATACCAATTCGCAGAAATGGGAGACACAAAAGACCTAGAAAATTACTGCCCAATAAGTTTACTCTCATTAGTGTATTCGATGCTTACAAAGATCACATTAAGCCGTATAGAAAGAGAGCAGGCAGGCTTTAGTAGTGGGTATTCAACAACTGATTATATCCATGTAATTAACCAGTTAATAGAAAAATCAACAGAATATGACAACCTACTATGTATGCCATTCATAGACTATGAGAAAGCCTATACATCAACAGTAATGAAAGACCTTAAAAAAACAAGGAATATTAAATATTATGCTAGAACACTTAAAGATATAGGAAGTACAGCAATCCTAAAAGGATAAAGATAATGAGAAAATTCCGATTGAGAAAGGAGTTAGACAGGGAGACCTCCATCTCTCCTAAATTATTCACATCATGCCTAGTAGTTTTGTAAGAATTTAGAATGGGAAAATGCAGGAATTAATAATAATGCGGAATACCTTAATAACTCAAGACTTGCAGATGACATAGTTGTGTTTAGTAAATCCTGAGAGGAATTACAAAAGATGATAGAGGATTTGAATAGAGATAGCATAAATGTTGGACTGAAAAGAATATGAATAAAACTAAGGTAATGTTCAATGAAAGTGGAGAGAAACAACCAATAAGAGTTATGGACGAGCTTCTAGATATTCTTAATGAATATACTATACATACTTTGGACAGACAGTAAGTGTTTCTCCAGGACATGAAACCAAAATTAAAATGGGTAAGCATGGGATGGAGACCATTTTTTAAACAAAATGAGATGGTGAAATTTAAAATGCCACTCTCTTTAAAAAGAAAAGTATTTAATGAGATGGTCCTACCCATATTAACATATGCATCAGAAACTTGGAGCCTTACTAAAGCCTTGGAACATAAACTAGTTACAACTCAAAGAGCTATGGAAAGAATAAAGATAGGAGTAACACTAAAATGAAGAAAAAGGGCAACATGGATACGAGGGCAAACTAAAGTAGAGATTTTTTAACAACGTGTAAGAAAAAGAAATGGACATAGGCAAGGTATAAATATGAGAGATTACACATTTTTTTTATATTCCCACGTAGTTAGAATGTGCATGAAAATTTTCGAAATAGATTTACTCTTTTTTTTTTTTAATGTTTCGAGGAGTTGGTGGGCGGAGATAGTTGAGAGAGAGAGAGTTGCCCAGCGTTGTGCATTAGAACTAACCTGTTACTTGATTAGTTGGCAATTTTGGCACTGTAAGCACTGCCCCCGGACCTAGAAGAATCTAAAATAAGAACGTTCATATATTAAGCCCCATGAATGCATAAAAAGCAGAAGAGATCCAGCCTGTCCCTTTGAAAAAGCCAGAGATCGTCCGTCCTCTCTCCTCGCAAGTGCATCAAGTGTATAACCTCTCATATGTGATTAACGATTTCTATCCAACATATATCGTGTGTAGTGTGTTCAAACGTTGACGAATCCATTTAATGATATTTCAAGTGTATTGTGTTAATGTAAGTTCTTGTATAATATGAATTTTTGTAATTGGCTCTGTGAGTTTAGGTTAAACAGTGAAGTGTATTTATTTTGGCTTAACTGTTCGATTAACTTGTGTGATCCAAAAATACGTAAGTTTAACAGTTGCATTTATGTAAATTCCATTTAGTGTTTAATCATTAGTGTTGAAGTGTTAACTATTTAAATATACTATCAAAATTAAATATATATATATATATATATATATATATATATAATTTGAGTTCCAGTGAAACAAGTAATATTTTATTTTGTCTTAGTCTAAGGTTTCGTTCAGATTTAATATTTCGAGTAATTTGATTTTGGTGTTAATTATTTATGTATTATTGTTTTAAGTTTTTATGGGATATATTTATTTTTGTAAAGTGTGTGTTATTTCGATCACCAATATTTCTTAACAGTGCTTGCTCATAATCCCCGACTAAGAACAAAGTAAGAGGTTGTTTTTGAATAGTTCTAGTAGAATTATCACCCTTTGGATATTCAATGTCCATTTATATTGCCGTCTGGGAATTATGTAGAATTCTCAGAGCTCGGGTATTATTTTTCAAGTGTAACAGATTCATGTAATTCACCAGCCTTAAAAATATATATATATATATATATATATGTATATATATATACATATATATATATATATATATATACATATATATATATATATATATGTATATATATATATATATATATATCTATATATATATATATATATATATATATATATATATATATAGATAGATAGATAGATAGATATATATATATAATATATATATATATATATATATATCTATCTATATATATATATATATATATATATGTATATATATATATATATATATATATATATATATAAATATATATATATATATATATATTGTGTGTGTGATGTTCAATTTCCTTTTGAATAATACATTTGGTCAGTCTCTTCTGGAATTGCTCAGAAAATGGCTTATTGCGAAAGTCTTGTAAGATATTTGGTGATCAATGTTTCTGAAGGAGTGACTTAATTCTTTCATTCTATCTTGTTTCGAGTATCTTTCTCCTGTCTGGTCTTCAGCTGCTTATTCTCATCTTAATTTGTTGGAACGAATCTACAGTCTATTAAGTTTCTTATTCGTGATCTAGATATAAACCTCTGCCACCGTCGTTCAATTACAAATATATATATATATATATATATATATACATATATATATATATATATATATATATATATATATATATATATATATATATATATATATATATATATATATATATATATGTATATATATATAATTATATATATATATATTTATACATATGTAGATGTATATATGTATATATATATATATATATATACACACGCACACACACACACACACACACATATATATATATATATATACGTGTGTGTGTGTGTGTGTGTGTACTGTTTATATATGTGTGTGTACTGTGTACATATATGTTTGTGTACTGTGTATATATATATATATATATATATGAGTGTTTGTGTATATGTGTCTCTGTGAATAATAGATGAAAACAAAAATACCTGTGATCACCACACGAGTGTTTCAGTTAGGAAAATTAAATCTATTCAGTCATTTTCTATTGATATATTTCTAGCTCCCTACTGTAAAGGCCTTCCAATATCTGAATGAAAAAATTGACATCATAACGGAGATTGTGGATAACTGGTTACCATACATTGGAATAACAATTTCCCTGCTTGATTTTCCTTTCCCGATTCGCTCTCCTGCCATAACATCCCCATATAATTCTGAGATTGCGAACGGAGAGGCTAATTGCCTATGTAGAGAGTTTCTGATGGAAATTTGAATATGAAGGCATCGGAAATTGTCGGAATTTGGTGCTGCATTTGGGATGCTTTGTTTCCATATTTTATTTGAAGGGGGAATATTTTGATTTCAAGCTACTGAAGTGATTGTTATATTTTTATATTTTATCATTGGATTTAAGCAAAGGTGAATAAAGTTGACATATATATATATATATATATATATATATATATACTGTGCGTATACATACATACATATATACATACATATATATATATATATATATACATATATATATATAGTATATATATAATATACTGTGCGTATACATACATATATATATATATATATATATATATCGGTGGAGGTAGCAACAGCCAGGTGGAGGTAGCAACAGCCAGTATTAAACGTAAATTCATAGTATGGTTGGGGAAAGAGTAGTTGTTCCAAATATCCTTTTTATTCTCAGCGTTTCGTGATTTTTAATCACATTGTCTAGGGCTACAAATAAAACATATACAAAAAAATAAGAAAAAGTTAAAATTACACATTCATATAAAACAATAAAGATTAGTTAAAATTTAAATGAAAATTAAAAGGAAAAATATATAAACATCAGAGAGTGGTATAACTAACCTCGCAAAAGAGCAGTGAGAAACTGTATGCCAACAACAGTTAGAAAACAAACGAGAGACAGTTATGACAAATACAATTAAATGGAAGAAGCTTGAGTATTTAACGACGGAATTAGTCGTTGATCAATATGGATTCAAGAAGAGGTAAGTACTGGTTATTTGACAATTGACCGATGATGGTAAAATCTTTGTTGTCAATATTTTCAATGTTCAGGGTTGGATATTCTGCAACCTGTTCGATAGCTAACACCTCTATGGGAATCAATTCTGACCTTTAACAGCCTCCTGGTAGATCCTACATAGGTCTCAGAGGTACACTTTGGGAAAATTTATTTATATACAATACCAAAGGACATAGAAGGACTCAATCGATATTTGAAGTGGAAAAGCGAGCCAATTGTGAGAGGGTTCATGGAGATGAGTTTAACTTCCACAACTGGGAAGTGTTGTTGGATAATGTCTGTAAATTTGTTTTCCTAAGGAAATTTCCATGGAGAAAAGGAAAACTTGCATAGAATTCTAGTTTAGGAACTGTAAGTGTTTTGGAGTCTGAGCCATCTTTTCCTTTAATAATCTATTAAGTAGTTTGAAAAATATTTTGGTGTGAAAGCAGTTTTTCTTAAAATATTCACATGGATAAATAATTTCAGAATGGAATATATATATATATATATATATATAGGCCTATATATATATATATATATATATATATAGATAGTTTGTGTGTGTGGTGCTTGCGTTTTTTCAAATATTTCAAAAAATAAATGAGACTTGCATAAATGTGTCAGAACAGACAAGTGTATGTGCGTTGCTTGTCCCA
>NC_090727.1:186304408-186311908 GCF_036898095.1 Palaemon carinicauda
ATAGTATTATCTCTCAAAAGTGTACAGTGTTTGTGAAACATTGATAATTTTTGTAAAGGGAAGAGAGTATTATATGTAATTTATATTGTTTTAATTGGCCGTGTGTGATTAGGACAGTGAAGTGTATTTATTTTTGCTTACCTGTTCAGTAATCTTGTGTGAGCCAAAGGACGAGAGGGTATCAGTTAAATATATGCAATTGCAATTCTGATTTATTTTCAATAAGTATTAAAGTATCATTTATTCAATAATTGTCATAATTAAATATTTTCATAAATAAATTTCCAGCGAAACAAGTGATTGTATAATTTTTATATAGCATCCTTTTTTTTTTTTTTTTTTTTGCCTTAGTCTAAGGTTTAGTTCAGATTCAATATTTCGAGTGATTTAATTTTGGTGGTAATTGTGAATTGCTAACTTTTTTATAAAATATATTTATTTTTGTAAAGTGTGCATTATTTCGATCACCAGTACTTAATACAGTACTTTTCTCACTATCCCTGACAAAGAACCGAAATAAGAAGTTGGTTTTAGAATAGTTCACGTAAAGGAATCACACAGTTTTATTTTGAGCGTAATGTAAAGAAACCTTTGGATATTCAGTGTTCATATATATTACCGTCTGGGAGTTGCATATTATTCTCAGAGCTTCAGGTATGTTCTCGTATGGATCAGATTTATGTAAAATAAAACAGGTGAGTTTTGGAGCTCGGGAATTTATGTAATTCGCTAGTCGTAATAATATATATTGTATATATGTAATTATATATACTTATATATATATATATATATATATATATATATATATATATATATATGTATATATATATATATATATATATACAGTATATTATATATATATATATATATATATACAGTATATATATATATATATATATATGATAAATTTTTGCACATTTAAACGTGTTTTTCATATTTCAAATAAGCCATATATATTGATACATTAAAGTCTGAATTCTCTTAACGACCTCAGGATCAGAGCCCCAGGCGGAATCACCCAAAGACTATAGTATCAGACCGGCCGGGATTTGAACCCTGGTCCAGGCTACCTGTATGCCAGTGACCATACCACTTCGTGGCTGATTGGTATGGTCACTGGCATACAGGTATCCTGGACTAAGGTTCAAATCCCGGCCGGTCTGATACTATAGTCTTTGGGTGATTCTGCCTGGGGCTCTGATCCCGAGGTCGTTAAGAGAATCCAGACTTTAATGTATTACTATATATGACTCATTTGGAATATATATATATATATATATATATATACATACAAAGAAAGAGAGAGAGAGAGAGAGAGAGAGAGAGAGAGAGAGAGAGTTGACTAGAAATCTCAAACACGTAACCCAACAAATAAGCAAGCAAAAAGCAGGGTATATTAACAAGAAGTCAGAGATATTCTTCTTAATATCTGAACAAACATGAAGGGGAACAAAACATGCTTCAATTAACGTACACAAACATCAGAATGTACACTTAATTGAGGCTTTTAAAGAATTGAAACACAAAGACTTACATTGTACCTCAGGAATTATGAAATCTCACAAATAAAGTCGAAAAAAGAAATTTCTTCAGACATGTCTGTTCTCTTTCATCTGCTGGTGAAAGTTGTCTTCTTCGAAATGGGTTAATTACATACACGTCGCATAAGAAAAATACCAAAGTAGTGATTATCTTTTTTTTCTAATCTTTATCTTTAACGGAATAATTAATATCTATCGTTATTAAATGTACAAAAAAAAGTAAAAATTACTTACCTTCCAAAATTGCGTAACGTTGAAATATTCAGAATTAGCGTCTACTACTTTGTAGAGTTTTGCAACGAATAATTTAATCTTTTGGTCTTTTATTTACTATTTAAGAAGAAGGACATTAAGAATGAGGTGATCACCTGTGATGTTTAGAATTTTGATTTATAAAGGAATGGTATGAAATATTTCTTTGACCTGTTCTACGGAGAGAGAGAGAGAGAGAGAGAGAGAGAGAGAGAGAGAGAGAGCATCAGACAATGCTGTCCTTACCAGAATTCCTTTTTCATACAACTTTTTTTTTTTTTAAAGATTTTTGTTGGGAGATAAAGCCAATTATTTTGGGCCAAGCCTCCCTCGCATCCCATGCCTTAATTAATGGTCAAAATCCAGTGTGGCAGCATTAATGGGATAGCCTCCTCATAATACCCATTACTCTCTAACGTAATCCCATGCCATATTGGTCAATGGGTGTCCATGAGGTCACGCTATGGCCCTATTAGTTTTCTCTATGACGTCCTGGGCTCCAGCGAAGAATTCAAAATTTAAAAATGGCTTGTTTAAAGAAATAATTATCTTAAGTTGATTTTTTATGATTTTCGCAGATTTTACCGAGTTTTCACTGGTCGCCAAAGCCTTTATTTATCGACCTTATTTCATCAGTTTTTTGGTGTCCTTGAAAATAATATGTGTATATATGTGTATATATATACATATATATATATATATATATATATAAATATATATATATATATATATATATATACATATATATATATATATAAATATAGATATATATATAATATATATATATATATATATATATATATATATATATATATATATATGTAGATATATATATATATATGTAGATATATATATTTATATATATATATATATATATATGTATATATATATATAAATATATATATATTTATATATATATATATATATATAGATATATATACATATATATATACATATAGATATATATAATATATATATGTATATATATATATATATATATATATGTATATATATATATATATATATATATATATATATATATATATATATATACACATACATGTGTGTATGACGGATGTTAGTGACAGTTAAATATGTCAATCACATTTCATCTCTAGCAAGTATTGTAATCGAGATAGTAATGCCACTTTAAGTAACCATAATAACGTCATGAACTATAATTATTGATTATAACAATAAAGCAATCAAGAGTTAAGTCATCTTCATTTTTTATCATTATCAATATTGTTTTATTATTATTATTATTATTATTATTATTATTATTATTATTATTATTATTATTATAATTATTATTATTATTATAATTATTATTATTATTATTATTATTATTTTTATTATTATTATCATTATTATTATTATTATTATTATTAAGGCAATGGATATTTTTTTTGCTTAAAGAATGAACTCTCGTTATAAGTGTAGGTTGTCCAGTCTATAGAAATTAGGCAGAGAACTTCATAGGACCAAAACACGCAAGAGATTTCTTTCGAAAGATTGAGAAATAATATTAAAACAAGCAGATTAAGAAGAATATTGAGTAAGCGGAGAGAGAGAGAGAGAGAGAGAGAGAGAGAGAGAGAGAGAGAGAAAGAGAGAGAGAGAGAGAGACCACGACCACAGAAATTAAATAAAATACCTAGTTATGAAATGAAGTTATAATTATGTACAATTTCTCTCTCTCTCTCTCTCTCTCTCTCTCTCTCTCTCTCTCTCTCTCTAATTTCTGTGACGAATATCTTTGATAATTCTGAATATGTAGCTTCAAGTGAAAAGGTGTGTCAGTGAATGAAAAAGAAACTAATGTTTTATAACAACATATAAACATCCTCAATAGATAAAGAACTAAGGGGCAATAAATTTCAAGAAAAAAAAAATTATTCCCTTATAGTTTTTTCTATCACAGAATGACATTTTGAAGAAAAAGATTAGATAAAACTATCGGATTTTCTTCAGGATATGTTTCTGGAATACCCCTAATTGATTTAATTGATTAGAACCTCATATTATCCTGAGCAGCGTTAATTACATAAAATTATTTTTAAAAAAAAATTGTTATTAACGTTATTAACTGAGAACCTGAAATCTAAAACATTAATTTCATGCAGTATGTGATATTTTCTTGTGGATCTCAAAGCTCAGTTATAAACGAGAGGTAAAATTAAAAATACAATTACATGTACAGTATGTTACACGAGACTGAAATAATAGAATAGTGATAATAAAATAAAGTAATGCTGTTATTGTTCCTCATCAGTAATTGATTGACGTAGTCCTTAAATAGATGATAACATATACAAGAGCAATGAATGTATAGGTAGGGTTATTTCTAAATTGATATAGAGAAGCTTAAGGTCTTGATATATCCTTTAGATACAAAACCTTTAAGAAAATGTCATTATTTAACAATTATTTCTTTTATTTTCCTTCCCTGTCTTCATTCATCAAATTCTGTATAGAATTTTCCAGGTTTTCATTTATTCAGTTATTAAAACTTTGGTTTCTGTATCTTAAGAGAATTCACTTTCACTTTGTGATTGGTGTAATAGCATATGAATGAATAATTAATGCGTATTAACCTATTTCATGCTGTTTTCGTCAACATATCTATATCAAAATCTCCTTACTTGTAAACAATATGCTTCCCGTTACCCACAATAAGCATTTAGAAAGTGAAGGAAAATATCACAGAGAATTTTACTTGCATTATTTGTTTAATTCCATTCGCCCCTTTTAAAAATGCGGCTTCGTGGCCACCCTGGTGGCTTATTTCAGGAAAATCCCCTTTCCAAACACCACTCAATTTTTCCCTTCCATTACCGGCGAGCGAGGATTATCTGGCATTTTCGTGTGTAACTGTTTACCAGAATCTCGCCTGGGTCTGTGTTTTTGGTTATGGATGTTCTAGAAGTATTCAGAATATAGAAGATACAATGATTTGCAGCAGGTATTTACTTGTAACAATAATGTTGATCGTTCGTTTTAGGAGGATATATTTCAAGTTTTGCTTACAATGTTGCTTCCTATAATACAGTATCTTTTTTTTAGATATCAGCTGCATTTTTAACAACCACTGGAGGGGGTCACTCAGTATATATATTTAAGCATGCCTTCGCCACGCCAAGCAGTCTTACTTTGCTCTTAACTTCACTGTGTACTTCTACTTCGATGTATTTTCTACAAAATCTACTGGATTTGTCTTTGGCTCTCACCGACAAGTTCAGTAGTTTGTGCGTAATGTTGTTCGCAAACTAAAAATTAACATTGCGATTTTTTTAAAGTACTATTGCGTACTTGTTCTTCGATTTACTTTATCCAAAACATTACAGTTTCATCCTTGGGTCACACCAAACATGACTACCAAGTCTGATCGAAATCGGTACTGTACATTTTGTGTTAAGTTGCTCACAAACAAATAGATAAATAAACCAACAAGACGAAACAGACAAGGATTACTACATACCTACTCAAAATCTTCGATTTTGTCGAAGGCAATTAAATACCCGAAGATAAAAGGAACCATAATTCAAATGTATGATCTTAGTAGTATTGCGGTAATGTCAAGTGTAAATTAATAAACTATAATTTTCCGCCGTGGAATGTCTCTCGACATTATTTTTCTCTGTGAATGGATTCACTGGAATTACCAAAATCTGTTTTCATTTTATGAATTTCCCAATCTGTCGATCATACGTCCACAAAGATACTGAGGTGTAATTTAAGGCTGATTTGGTGTTTTAAATGAGGCCAACGTTATTAGGAACACCAAGAAGTGCAGCCGTTTCTAGTCCAGTGAAACACTAAGGCCTCAGACATGTAGTTAGTCATGTCTTGGGTTTGGCCAGTTTTCATCACCCACGCTGTCCACTGCGGACTGGTGATGATGGGAGACTTTTTTTTGATCGCTCACAGCAAACCAACTAGAATGGGTGGCCATAACTAGTACAGCTTTGCTGATCATGGCGATACACAAACCCTTTCACCCTTTCAAGTTAAGGTATCCTCACTCAGATAGAGCAATGTTGTTAACCGGTGTTATTCTCTTATAAAGCAGCTCTTGCCACAAATACCTCACAATCGACACTTTTTTTCCCGTGTTTTAGTTTTTCTGATAATTGTCTAAACCGAATCACATCTGAAATTACCAGAACGACCAGTGTGTAAACGACGCACTTTTTATAATTTTTAACAATGTATTGAAGATCAGGAAAATTGGCCATCATATATGCAAATCTTTCTGTTAACTCAGAATATCTGCTTATAGATGAAGTTCACATATAATTAGTAATTACCATAAACTTACTAGAGTCCTTAAGATGTGAATCCCCCATTTTCTTTTATTTTGTTATGATCAGTTTATTATTAGCTGCATCATCTTTTCATTACTTCTCTTACTAGTGATTTAGGGGGGGGAATTTAAGTGTTTATCGAGTCTAAGATTATGCTGCCATTTATAGCTAATGCTTCGAGTGTAAACAAGATTCCAATATCCATTACATCGAACCAAAGACAACAAATAACAACCGAACCAGACACTATATTGGGATATCTTCGATGTACAGATACGGCTGGAAATATCCGTTCTCCTCACCATTTCACCCGATCTATGTTTCCAGAATTCCACGAATGCTAAAAAACGGTTTTGATGTCATGTAAAATTCTCTCTCTCTCTCTCTCTCTCTCTCTCTCTCTCTCTCTCTCTCTCTCACACACACACATATGTATGTAAGCATACATAATATCTATATGTACATATATACTGTAAATATTTTATGTATATATATATATATATATATATATATTAAATATATATATATATATATATATACACAGGATTGGTGAGTGCACCTAATGAATATATTATCGAGTTAAATCTATTTCTCGGATCCTTTTAAATACTAAAGGGTAAAACATTACCCCCAAGGTTAAAGAATATGTTTAGGTAAACCTGTAATGTTTCAGGAAGGTGTAATTCACTCTATTATGGGGATTACCGACCATTAATGTTTATTTCAATTTGCAATGCGTCAACCAAATAAAAAGCTTATTTTTTCGTGCGTAGTACATTTCACCTTGGGCAAGAATGGGAATCATACGATGTTAAGTAGTTGAACATAAGTTCTTTAACGAAATGTCCCTGAGAGCTCAAGATTGGTGTTGGACCCAAGAAAGGTAACCAAATTTCCTTTTCAGAGGACTTAAGGTCTAGCTAATGAATACGACGATTACCTAAATATTTATTAAGGAACGAAAATACCAACAGATGAAAAAACTTATTGAAAATAGAAATCTCATCTAATCTCTCTCTCTCTCTCTCTCTCTCTCTCTCTCTCTTCAGTAGGAAGAATGCCACTAAATGAATACTAAAAAAAGAATTATTTCTCTCTCTCTCTCTCTCTCTCTCTCTCTCTCTCTCTCTCTCAGATACGAAGAATTCCACTAAATGAAGAGACTAAGTAAAAGAATTACCCCAATCTCTCTCTCTCTCTCTCTCTCTCTCTCTCTCTCTCTCTCAAATACGAAGAATTCCACTAAATGAAGAGACTAAGTAAAAGAATTACCCCAATATCTCTCTCTCTCTCTCTCTCTCTCTCTCTCTCTCTCTCTCTCTCTCTCAAGAACGATGAATTCCACTAAATGAAGAGACTAAGTAAAAGAATTACCCCCCCTCTCTCTCTCTCTCTCTCTC
>NC_090727.1:186316908-186320296 GCF_036898095.1 Palaemon carinicauda
AAAAAGATAAGCAGAAGTCTGTCAAGATCTCCTGCGGAATCTTCGCCTTGACAAAAGGCCACCCATTTTCTCCAAGATGACTCATATTGCCTTCTAGTAGATTTGCATTTATATTCCTCAAGGAAGTCTATACTGGCTTTCGAAATCCCGAAACGCTTTCTCACCGCTAGGGAGAGAAAATCATGAACTGCAGGGTCCGGGTTTTCTGTAATGAAGCGCAGACAGTTGACTTCTGGACTCGCTGGGTCAGAACTGGATCTGGTAGTGGTACAAACTTCAGCTACAGTTCCAATTCCAGGAGGAACCACACGCTGTTCGGCCACTTGTGGGCCACTATTGCCGCTACCCTTTGAAGGATCTCAGTTTGTTGAGGACCCTCAACAGAAGGTTGTGAGGAGGGAACAGATAAATCTTGGACCATCTGTTCCAGTCGAGGGACATCGCGTCCACTGCTTCCGCTAAGGGGTCCTCGTACGGGGCACGTACAGGGGCAACTTCTTGTTGTCTTTCGTCGCAAAGAGGTCTATCTGCAGTTCTGGGACTGATTCAGAATGAAGGAGAATGATCCTGCGTCTAAGGACCATTCCGACTCTATCTGTGTGAACCTGGATAGAGCGTCCGCTGTCACATTGCGGACTCCTTGAAGGTGAACTGCCGACAGGTACCACTTCTTCTTTTCCGCCAATCGGAAGACGGCCAACATCACCTGGTTGAGAGGTGGTGACCTCGGTCCTTGTCGATTCAAGTATCTTACAACTACCTCGCTGTCTATTACCACTTTATGTGGAACGAATGACGCGGGGAGACTATCTTTAAGGTAAGGAGCACTGCCCTAGCTTCTAGAAAGTTTTATGAGAAAGGTCTTGAATAGCCTGGACCAAGTCCCCTGGACTTTTTTCCGATGAGAGTGACCTCCCCATCCCTCCTTTGAGGCGTCTGAGTGAATCGTCACCGACGGGGGAGGTGGCTGAAGAAGAACCTGACTTCTTTAGATGTCTGGCTTGGGACCAAGGCCTGAGAAGAGTACTTAGCCGAAGCGGCTGGTCTTCTCAGATCTCTTCACGCGTTTGATGCATAACTTCTCCAAACTCCGATTGCATCCTTTAGCTGTGCTCTTAGCACTGGGTCTGTCACCGAAGCAAACTGGAGAGAGCGCAGTACTCTCTCCTGCTCGTGTCTTGATATCCTTTCGGAATCTTGAAGTCTCTTGACAGAACCCGCTATCTCCTTCCTTTTCTTCGCCGGGGTGGAGAAACGGTGTGACAAAAGGTCCCAGTGGATCTTAGCCACTGGAACTTTTGAGATGGAGAAAGTCGAGACTTTTTCTGTTGATCTTGAAGCCTAGGTACTCTAGGAACTGGATCACTTGACTGGAAGCTTGCAAGCATTCTGTCTCGGATGCTGCCCACACCAACCAGTCGTCCAGGTAGGCTACTACCTGAATTCCCTTTAGGCGAAATTGTTTGAGAGCTACGCTCGCAAGCTTCGTAAAAATCCTTGGGGCTATGTTTAGCCCGAATGGCATGGCTCCGAAGGCGTATAGTCTTCGTTGTAGCCTGAACCCTAGGTAGGGGGAGAGTCGATGGCTAATTGGAATGTGCCAGTAGGCGTCTGACAAGTCTATAGAGACGGAATATGCCCTCTTGGGCAGTAAGGTCCTTATGTGTTGCAGTGTTAGCATTTTGAATTAGCAATTCACTATGAACTTGTTAAGTGGCGACAAGTCCAGAATGACTCTGAGCTTTTCCGAGTCTTTCTTGGGAACACAAAACAGCCTCCCTTAGAAATTGATGGGCTTCACCCTTTTTCTCCAACCGTTCTTGAACGTACTCCTCCATAACGGGGGTGGAGTGTTGGAAAAACCGAAGGTACGGGGGTGGAGTGCTGTATCAGCTCCCGCCCAGTCCATTCTTGAGTAGGCTGTGGGCCCAGGGATCGAAGGTCCACTGATCCCGAAATTTCAGAAGTCTCCCTCCTACCGGTATCACCTCACTTGGACTGCCGTCCTGAGGTCTTGCCTTCCTGACCACGACCACCCCTGAATCCCCTTCCCCTTGAGGGGCGTCTAGACGAGCCTCTGGCTGCTCCTCTAGGCTTTGCTCGAAAGGAAGTAGACTGCCCTTCGAACGCTGGGGTGAATGCCGTGGACTGTGTCGACACGGCCTGGGGTACCCACTGAAAGGTGGTCGGGGTTTGTGCCACGATCTGGGGCACTGGGGGCAATGGCAATTGCAGTTGCTGTTGCTGTCTAAGAGGCTTGGCTGGCCGAGACGGTAGCCTAGTCCTCATAGTCTTCCTCTTTGGTTGAGGACCCTCATCCGGGGAAGACTTTCTTTTGATAGCCAGGCCCCACTTCTGGAGAAGGTTTCTATTCTCCAAGGCGGCTTTATCAAAAACTTCTTTGACCAAGTCGGTAGGGAAAAAGGTCTTTTCCCCAAATGTTGGAGGAGATTAGTTTCTTTAGCTAGTGCCTCACCGTAGCCGAGGTAAACACGAACTCCCTACAAGCTCTCCTTGCCTTGACGAAGCCATAAAGGTCCTTCGTCACTGTGGCCAGATGAGGCTTGGCCACTACCATGAACATTTCATGGACCTTGGGGTCACTTGCCATCGTCTCGAGAGTAGTCTGAAGAGACATTGAGGCAGTCAGTCTTTCTTTTATATCGAACTCACTTCGCAAAAGAAAGTCAGACAGCTTAGGGAGGTCCTTGCCGAACTGACGTCCGGCAATATCAGCCTCCAACTTTCCCACTGAGAACGTAAGATGGACGTCCTTCCAGTCTTTGTGGTCCATAGGCAGGGCCAGCGACAAGGGTTTACACTCCTCTAGGGAGGGGCAAGACTTGCCGGCCTCGATTGCTTTTAGTACAGCCAGAAACCCTTTCTGTAAAAGGGGGAAGGCTCTAGTAGGCGAGAGCACAAAGGAAGGGAGCTTCCTATTCAATGCAGCTACCTTTGAGTTAGAGAAGCCCCTCTCTTTCATCGAGGATGAAAGTAGAGCTTGAGCCTTAGCATGGTCCATCACTATGACCTCCTTCGGCTCTGTCTCCTCCTTTGAAGCTGGTTCATTCCTCAGCCGGACATAACAGTCCGGATATGATGCCTTGCTGGGCCAGAATTCCACCCTCCAGGGGAACTGAGCCCAGCTTATCCGAGATGACGATCTTTCCAGTCGTCATCGGCATGTGCTCAGCATACCTCCATGGGTTAGCATCTGAGCACAAGGGAAGGTCTTTCACATTGAGCTTTTTCTGGGGCCCATGTGATTCTGCAAGGCACTGCATTCGCAGTTCCATTGCAGCCGCCTTCTCCTGATTCTCCTTCTGCATTTGTTGGATCATTCCAACAATAGAAGAGAGGGCCTGTCCCAGCTCTACTGGGAGACCGG